>NC_142133.1:39603955-39755205 GCF_024610735.1 Ursus americanus
GTGAGAAGACAAACATTTTTAACGTGTGAGTATTGACAGATTTTCAAGGCTCTCCAAAATGGCCAAAGAGAATCTAGTAAAATTTCTGCACCATCTTTTATGTAGTCTTTTCCTCTTACAAAAAAAAAGGGGGGGGATCTTTATTGCTGGATTAAAAGCTGGGCTGATCTGTGGAATAGAGATAGAAAGTCTGTATGGGCTGGATGTGGGAAGGAGGCTCCCGCTGGGGCGGGCCAGAGGGGGCCAGCTATGGGGTATGAGAGCAGGTCAGAAAAGACAAAGAATTGTTTGGGGTTACTGCTGTGGACAGCCGTTTTGGCTACTTTTTTTTTTAAAGTCTTTTTTTTTTTTAAGATTTTATTTATTTATTTGACAGAGAGAGACAGCAAGAGAGGGAACACAAGCAGGGGGAGTGGGAGAGGGAGAAGCAGGCTCCCCGCTGAGCAGGGAGCCCGATGTGGGGTTTGATCCCAGGACCCTGGGATCAGGCCCTGAGCCAAAGGCAGACGCTTAACGACTGAGCCACCCAGGGGCCCCTTGGCTACTTTTTAATAGAGTTCCTATTTGTATTACTTTTACCTATTAAACGGGGCTTCCTGAACTTGACTCTGCTTAGGTGCTGGATGATGCCAACTTGGGCTTTATAAGGGTTGTGTGTATATTGTTAACAAAGTCCCCTGTTCAGGTTGGAGACCAGCCCTGGGTTGAGTAGCACCTTCAGTTATGCGGGAGAAACGTGTGAAAGAAGGAGCTGTGTACTTGCGGCTGGGCTCCATTCATTAGCCGTCTGATTGTTAGTGAACTCCCTGCTTTGTGCTAGAATCTAGGGATACGTGGTGAATGAAAAAGACATGGTCCCTGCCCTCAAGAAGCTTATAGTGGGGAAGACAGATGATAAACAAATATACCAACAAATATATATAAAACCATGAATGTGTTACGTGCATAAAGGAACCAGTGGGGATGGCAATGGAGAATATGAGGCACTCACACTCAGAGGACTCTCCGATGAGGTGACCCGAGGGGTGAGGCAGCCACCTAAGGGTGCGGGGTGGAGGGCCCACGCAAAGCCAAGAGCAGGCACAAGCCCCTGAGTCCGGATGAACTGGGCGCGCTCGAGGAGCCAGGAGAAGGCTGTGAGACAGGGGCAGAGCCAGTCTGTAGGGCGCTGGGCCTGCACTTGAAGTGCCAAGGTGAGTCACTGAAGGGGTTAAGCAAGATGGGAGGGGATCCAGCTGTAATTTGTGGGGGGATGGGGTACTGGACATGCGAGTCTGGGGCTCAGGTGAGAGGCTGCACTTTCATCTGGGCGAGACAGGGTGAGGCGGGGTCAGAGGGCTGCATCAGTCTCAGCTGTCCAGGGAAACAGCACCCGGGCGTGTGTGTGTGTGTGCGTGCGCGCGCGCACGCACGCTTGTGCAGAGGGCTTTGTTTGAAGGAATTGGCTCACCCAGTGGGGAGGGCTGGTGAGTGTGAAGTGTGTCAGGCAGGCCTGCAAGCTGGAAATGCAGAGTCGATGCCGCAGGCTTGAAACAGAATTGCTCCCTTGGCAGAAGACCTTGGCTCTTGCTCTGAAGGCCTCCCCCCACGGTTGAAGCTCACCCACATCGTGGGGGTTAATCTGCTTTGCTTCAGGTTCACTTGTACGTGCTAATTACATCTTCAAAACACCTTCACGGCAACATCTAAACTAGCGTTTTGACCAGCCGCCCGGCCCGCTGACACACAGTCAGCCGTCAGGAGGCGCGGCTTGGATGCAGAGGGCGGGCACAGTCAGGCTGTGGTCTGCAGACAGAAGTGGTGGAGGTGGGAGTCAGTGCGGGGTGGGGGGGGGCGCAGAGGGGAGCGGGGCGCCGCGGGCGAAGGATGTCCCCAAGCCCAGCCTCCGGCCCAGTCCTGCAGGCCCAGGCACTCACTGTGCTTGGGAAGGATAGGGGCTCAGGAGAGATGGCATCTTGGTTAAAATGGTTTTCCAACATGTGATAATCCTGGTTCAAAGGGGGCCCAGGTAGAACTTGGCGTAAGGAGTGTATGTATAACTAAATAGCCCCTTTCAGTACTTACAGGGGCCAGATAAATACCTAGTATGGACAGGCTTCCAGATAATAATAATAATAATAATAATAATAATAATAATAATAATGGCAACAACAACAGTAATCCCAACCCTAACCCCCGCAGGGAGACAGTGTTTGCCGGATGCTGGGCACTGTTCTCAATGCTTTATGCATATTGTCCCATTCACGCCTCCCAACACTTATCTTTGTTTTACAGATGATAACACTTAGGTAGGAAGATTGCAGAGCACTTCTGTGCCCTGGCACTCGGAACAGCCCCGGGACAGCATTCTCAGAGACAGTTGTGTGAACAGCACCCCCTGGAGTTGTGCAAGGCGGTTCACCCTGACAGAGTTTAGGTAAGTGGTTCATGGGTTCTATGTTGTGGAGCTCAGCATGGCCTTGGGTGAAAGGATGGTGCCATTCTCATCACATAAGATCGAGGGTACACGCTCTCAACATGGCTTCTCGCTGTAGATGTTGACTTGGGTCCCCTGACTGAGGCGGCATTCGTCAGGTTTATCCCCCCTACAGCTACTCTCCACTGCTTTCCACACTGCGCTCTTCGGAAGCAAGTCACCAGGCACAGCCCACACTTACGGAGTAGGGAGTTATGCTCCCCTCCTTGACAGTGGAGTAGCTACATAAGTTATTTGGAATTTTCTGCACGGAATAATATGGGACAAATAGAATATTTGTCTTTTCTTCCTCGTTTACTTATTTATTCAATCCTTTATGTCAATATGGACCCATGTATATGTATTATATACTTTGAGTTATAATCCAATACTACTTTATTTTTTTGTTCTAATTGCCCCAGCTTCAGCCATTGGGAGCTCTTCTGTTTGCCCCCCATGTCTCTCGACTTCCAACATCATTAGTTTGTGTATGTATGTGTGTATGTTGGTTCCCTTCGCTGGAGAACAAAATCAGAAACCAAGATCTGGGTACTGGGGGATACAAAGCCTCATTATCTTTTCCAAGTGCAGCCATATTTATTTTGTCATTTTCTCCCCCTACCTCCTATCGTCTCACCTGCCCACCCAACCAATCTCCCTGCAGAGTGAGTAAAATCATTCCACTCTCCTTAAAACTAAGGAACTTCCCTCTAAAGATTGCGCAGCAGATCTCAAACTAAACCCTAAATCTCACGACTCTGAGTCTCAAGTTTTTTTCCAACCACACTTGTGCTCTGCACTCTGGTCTCCTCTGTGTCTCGGGGAAGTTCCAGATTTCCTGCTCGTTTAATCCTCACAGCGGCCAGAGGAGACCGACGCTCCTAGCTTTATCGCTACTCTGCAGGCAAGGAAGCTGAGACACAGAGAAAAAAGTAGCAGCCCCTGCATAGCTGGGCATCTGGGGAGTAGTGGTCGTAGGGAGGAATGGTCGGACGTGGACCTGGGGCCCCTGACGCCACGGGCCCCATGCGTTAGCCCTCCATGGCAGGGGCCGCGAGCTACTCCCCACAGGTCAAGTCCGGTCACCACCTGTTTGCCTAGGGTTTGTGAGCTAAGAATCATTTTTAAATTTATAAATGGTTAAAAAAATCAAAAGAAGATTATTTCATGTCATGTGAAAATTATATGAAATTCAAATTTCAGGGACCATAAATAACATTTTCTTGGAACACAGCCATGCCCATTCATTTAAGTATGTTAGCAACTGCTTTTGCACCGCAGTAGCCAAGGGGAAGAGCTGTGGCAGAGACCCTAGGTCCTGCAAAGCCTGAAATATTTACTACCTGGCCTCTTAAAATCTGCCGACCCCTTCTCCACCGTACTGCGAAGAGATGGGTCTGAGTTACCACAATCGCAGGGGGAAGCAGTGCAGGCTGGGCCTTCGTTAGTCTTATTTATGCTACTAGGAAGCTGGGAGCTTCTCTGGTCTTTGTCACCCCTCCCATTGCTCCGAGCTCCCACACTGCTTAGCAATGACTTCATTTTTGATTACTTGATGCCTCGTACCATTCTTTCATGCATGTGAGCTTTATTTTCCGAGTTATCTGTAACCTCCCTGAAAGCAGGAACAATATCTTTCTTCTGCACTCCCTAAATTATCAACCACAGAGTAAGTATGCAAAACCCAGCTCTGATCATTGAGACAAATGGCCTCCTTGTTCAGGCTTCCGGCTGCCTACCAGATTAAGCACGAACTCTTTAGCAGGACGAGGGATCAAATGGAAAGGGGAGAGAGGGAGGGGAAGAAGGAAGGGTTCAGTTTCTGTCTTCTTGATGAGGTTGACATGAGTCATCTGCTGAGTCAAAGATGCACGGATCAGAGACCTGAGGGGAGCAGCCACAGGAAGGCAGCTCATGACTTCAATAAGGGACGTGCTGGAAGGTTGCTGGTGGCATGAGTGAATATGGTGACACACGAATGAAGACAGCCACACTTGGCCTGCTTTCCTGACTTGCACTAGCGTTCCTAGGAGATGCCAGGTGTGTGAGGGGAGAGCATGTAAGAATATGAGGCAGGAATGCTGAGGCTGGGGATAGGCCTTGGAGCCTGGAAAACGCTGAGAGCACTGCCTCGGTGAACACTTTTTGAGCTACCCTTGATTTAGCCCCGGCCGCAAGCCCGCAAGTTATCCCGCATTACCCTGTTTAATGCCCACACCAATACTGTTCAGGTGGGGTTTTATCGCTTCAGGTTTGCAATTAAATTTGACATTGACCGATGTCACAGTACTAACACGTGGTGTGAGCTGGGATTTTAATCGATCTTTTTCTCTTTTTCCACTTTACTATTCTGCCTTCACGCTGTGGAAATGGGGTCCCAAAAGGCCCCAGGGTACGGCAGATTAGGGGAGTAAGTGAAGCCTTGGAGGGTGAAGAGACTCTTTAGCACCCTCATTTCTATCCCATCCTGCGTCCTTCCTCACTGTGACACCATTCACCTAACCCCTCCCGGCTGGCCTGGTCACACAGGTGGTGCTCGTGTTCTGCTGAATGTGTCAGTGAAAAGCAGAACCTGGAGGGTACCACTGTCCATCTGGGGGAACCACGGGCAGGTGGGTGGAGGAAGCACTCCTTGCTTTCCTCTCTCTCCAGTCCCAAAAAATCAGGCGTGAGAAGAGGACCAGCAAGGATCCAACCTCAAAACCTCTTTGCTTTCCACTATGACTCTCCAGGAAGACCCCTCTTATGCACTGAATGTTCGTGTCTCCCCAGTTCACCTGTTAAAACCCTCACCCTCAATGGTCCTAGGAGGTGGGGCCTTTGGGAGGTCATTAGATGATGGGGGTAGAGCCCTCATGACAGGATTAGAGACCTTATAAGAAGAGATGCAAGAGACAGGAGCTCTCTGTCTCCACCATGTGCGGATACAGCAAGGCGGCGGCCCGCCGCAAATCAGGATGAAGGTTCTCACCAGGAGCTCAATCGCTGGCACCTTGATCTTGGACTCCCCAGCCTTTAGAACTGTGAGAAACAAATGTGCACTGTTCAGCCCCCCAATGTGTGGCATTCTGTTGCAGAAGCCCAAACTGACTAGGATGACCAGGTTTATGAGAGACTCTGAGTACAGTCCTTGGGTGAAAACCCGTTTTGGTGCCAGTCGGACAATAACAACAAAAATTGTTTTTAAAGATAAGAAAGAAGGTGGCTTCCTGGGTCTAGAAGGAGAAAGACTAGAGGTTTTTCCAACTATGTGAAAACCCATTTGCTCTCTTCCATCTCTATGGCCATTGTTCTCAGATTGTGAAATCTATCGCCATGGGCATGTTTTTTAAAAAAACGGATTCCTGGGCCCTACCCCAGAAATTCAGAGGGAGGGCCTGGGCCATGAATTTCGGGCACCTGAGCCAGGTAGCCCCACCCGCATGTGAAGAAAACAGCGCTTTAAGAGAGGGAACCCAAAGTCACCCGCTTAAAAACGTGCCAATCCTGGGACTCTTGGGTGGCTCAGTCAGTTAAAGCGCCTGCCTTCAGCTCAGGTCATGGTCCCAGCACCCTGGGATCGAGTCCTACATCAGGCTCCTTGCTCAGTGGGGAGCCTGCTTCTCCCTCTGCCTGCCGCTCCCCCTGTTTGTGCTTTCTCTCTCTCTGACAAATAAATAAAATCTTAAAAAAAAAAAGTGTCAATCCTAATTTAAGTCTAATGTAGGGCAGTCATCCAAATTCCTCCTCAGAGACAGATTTGCTAGTGACCTTTGCTGCAGTTTGAAAGAAGATGGGTGTCTGTGGCACACAGAGGTGTCTCTGGGGACAGCTGGCTGGCTGGCTGCAGGGACCCCCAAGGGGCATTCACCTTGGGGAGCTCTCTCCAGTGCGGGGGCTGGCCCCAGGCTTTGGGGCCCAGGCCCTTCATTTGTCAGCATGCACAGCCTCAGAGGCATGGGCAGCCTAACCGTGCTCTCAGGAGAGCATTTGTGAGCCATTTTCCGGGAGGAACAAGCTGCTAAGCGGACTGGAGGCGAGTGCTGCCCAGTCAACAGGCTGCAGGTCACGTCATCAGATGGGGCACAGGAGGGCTGCTCGCTGAACAGGGCCTCCTGGCATCAGACTCCGAGAGGCCGGAAGGTGGGTGCGCCCTCCTCCACCGTGCGGATGTCAGGGGCGTGGACACGCCCACCCCGAGGGGACACCGCAGCTTCTACATGCCGGGTGCACCTCCGGTGCCCTGAAGATGGCTTAGCAGGGTGAGGTCAACTTTAGGACACTTTTGCCCAAGTCCTCCAGAGCTGTGGCCCACAGACTTCTCCATTTCATGGAAACAGTTTAAACAAAACTTGGGGACTGATGCAGGTTTTTGTTTTGTTTTCAGTCTCTTACTTATCAAGTAAGGATATTACAGATACTAACCTAAGGGAAGCTAACCTAAGCTAGAGCAAAGGAGATGCAGCCAAGCTAGTGACTACTGTCATCATTACTATGTTCAGCACACTACATTCTAACAACAGAAAGACGTAAGGGCATCACTTCAGCATAGACGGCAGGCCTTTAAATGAAAAAAAACCCTCACCACATTAACAGAGAAAGCTTCACAGCTGCTGGCATTCGAACAGGGTGTCTGGAAACTGCTGAGACTCTGGCCGTTGTTCAAGGGCCGTCACTGAGTGTCACTGTCCACAATCACCATGCAGACGAGCTGCTGCCTGTAGCTTCACTTCCACCCGCGGCTCGCAACCGCAGGGCTGCCCTGCTCCCAGACGCCCCTGAACGACGGCTCGCACAGACAGCCCCTCCATCCCTGTGTATGCAAGCTCCCAGGGGAGTCTCGGAGGGTGACTTTATTTGAGGAGGAGAAGGCGGGTGAGAAGGGTGGTGACTGGCTGAGGTTGGTCACCAGGCCTGGTGTCTGCATCTTCTGCCTGACCACGGCCAAGGGGGTGTGTGTGACCAGGGGCCGCACGTGATGGTGCTGCTGGCCAGAAAGGCAGCGACTGGAGTGAGCCCAGTTACTGAATGGGAGGAAGGCCAAAGAGAGAGAAAGAACCAAGAGGGACTGAAGGATGAGGTGGTGGTTGCTCACGGGCGAGGGTGCTCCGGGGGCTCGCCTTGCCCCGAGTCGGGGGACGCCCACTGAACGGGTCTGGGAGGAGGGAGCCGTCAGTCATTGGGGAGGGCGGGCTGACACAGGCTCCTAGGTCTGGAGACCACCCACGAAGTCGGAGGACAGGGAAGGGAATCCCCCTGCCACTACTGAGACACTCACTCTTTGGTCATCTAATGGGATTCTGGGCAGATTCCTTTTCCACAGGCTCATATAGAACCAAGAGACAAGGCCAAGTAAAGCAAGGCTCCCAAACCCACCCGAAGGACCATTTTATGCCAGGCAGGGTGAGGCAATGACGGAATAAGTTCTCCTCAGCCCAGCTGGGAAACCCTTTCGCGCCCAAGGGCTTTAACCTGAAGGCAACTTCACACTGTCTGACGTAAATGAAGGACACCTGCTGTGGCCCCGCCCCAGTCTGCGCTCTGCCCAAAGAAAAAGCATCTTGGAATTACAGGGCACGTACAGTGTGTGGGATAGACCACACATATTAGAACTTATATTACTAATTAATTATTATTTTTAAACCATTTATCATGTTAACACTATTTACCAAATGGAGGGAAGTATCAAAATACTGTACCCATGCGCTCCTGCTAAATGCTGGCCCAGCTCACAAGAGGCACCAAGCAGATCTGCAAGGCGAGAAACCATTGAGACAAATGTGGACTAGTGCTGGCGGAACTTGCTGTGAGGGAGACAAACTAACATTGGAGGGTCCCTGTGGTCTTCGTTCCCTGAAACTCCACCTCCAGCAAAAGCCCTATTAAGTCTGCTTTGAGACGCAGGCATCCACCAGGAGCTCCTGGGCATACCCAGGCCTGGAGGCGGAAGCAGAGCTTGGACTACATGTCCACGTAATGTGGTTCTATTGCGTGTGGCTGATTCTCCCAGCAGATCGGCCCCAGGGCCTGTATCATGTTTGACATGTTTTTTTTGAGACATCCCATTTCCCCAGCCTAGGGAAATAGGGATTTCTGGAAAAACACCATAAAATGCAATGTGATCCAGATTTTTCTTTTAAAGTGAGAAATGAAATTCTTTCACTCACCTTATTCACTAAGAACAGGGTGATCCCTTGGGGGAGTGGTTTTAGGTGAGAAGGCGGCTTCAGACTGTAGTCTATCTGCTGCCGTCTGCCATATAGAAGCCAGGCCTATTTGGGGTGTGTGTATGCACGAGAATTAGGCTCCTTGCACGGAATAAAATGTTTTAGGACTACTAGGGTTGGAGGACCTCAATATGTGTAGTGTGGGTGAGGAGCTCATCCTGGTTTGCCTGGGATTTTTCTGGTTTTAAAATAGAAAGTCTTGCCTCCTAGGAAACCCGCCAGCTCCAGGCAAATCAGAATGGCTGGTCACCCTACATGCGGGAGTCCTATGAACTTGCTCCTCTTCCTAGCTCTCCCTCTCACTGGCCTGTGAGAGGGCTGACTAGATACTACTCAAGATCCATGCCATTGAGTGCAGACACTGTCTCATGTTAAGCTGCAGACACGCTGGAGAGGCGTGACCCATTAAACCATGGCAGCTGGAAATAGCATTCTTTGCAGCTGATCGCTCCCTCCTCTCGAAACAACTATCTTCTTCCTCAGGGAAATGCAAATTAAGACCACAACAAGATGGCATTTCACATTTACTGGAGGCAAAAATAAAGAAGTCTGACAGCACCAAGTGTTAACAAGGACGTGGAACAGTAGGAACTCTTATTCACTGCTGGTGGGTGTATAGGTTGGTACACTCACTTTGGAAAACAATTATCTTATAGACATTATCTTACAAAGTTGAACATGTCCCAACCCAGGTTAATTTTACTTTAAGAAATGTGCCCTAGGAGACCCTTCTACTTGGAACTCAGGAATCATACATAAAAATGTTTACAGCTGCAAAACATGAGTAACCTCCGAAGTGACAAGAGAATGGATAAAAAAAATTACGGACAACTTACACATGGAATAATATGCAGCAGTTAAAACTACAGAAGCACAGCTACAAACAATAACGGATCAATCTCAGAGACAAAGTGTAGGACACTATTTCTGTATAGGTGAAATCAAGCAAAACTAAGCAATCTGTTGTTTAGGAACGCATGTAGACCGCCTAGGGACAGAAGCAGAGAGGGTTTCTGTGGCTTAGTAATGCTCTAGTGCACAAGATGAGAGCTAGATTCTCATGTTCGATTATTAATATGTCCCATTACTTATGTATGTGTTATATACATTCATTTGTAAAAACAAAAAATATATATAATAAATGTTCTAGGAAAATAAAAAGGTAAAAAGAAATCAAAATATGTCAATGATCATGGTAAATGTAAAGAGACTAAATTCATTGGTTAAAAAGCTGGATGGTAAGATTACATTTAAAAAACAACAACAATGAATCCAGCTAAATGCTCTTTATAAAAGACACACATAAAACATAAGGACACAGAAAGACTGAAGTAAAAGGACAGAACAAAACAAAACATTCCAAGCAAGAGGCACTATGTTAACCTCAGACAAATAGACAATAAGGCAAAATTAGGAATATCTAATATCATAATGTCTAACACATTGACAATCAGGAGAGTCTCTATAAAGCCACCAGACAGTTATAAATTATTTGAATCTGTACAACATAGCCTCACTATGTTATACTATAGGTATGTAGTAAAACCCCACATAATTACTGGGGGAAAGGGATAAACACAGCCACACTGGGCAGGAGAGTTATCACACAGCAAGTGAGAGGCAGATGCAGATTCATGCTTGGATCTGCCTCTGCTATTCTGTCTCTCCAAATTTCCTATGTGACCTTGAACAAGTCTCTTCCTCTTGCTAGGCCTCAGTTTCTCATATCTGAAAAGAAGGGACCAGACCGTATGTGTAGGATTCCATGAAATACCTACACTCTCCTGCCAGGCAGTATCTGGGAAAAGACCTTGTCACATGATGGATACTTCTGAGCCCAGGGGCAGCTGGTGCTCTTTACTCAATATGTCTCAGGAGAATCTATCACCTGCTGTGTTTCTCCCTGACAGCTTCCCCTCCCCGATTCTCCCTACCCCCATCCCAGGCAGCTTTACACATATAGAAGTTTACAAAGCTCTTTGTCAGCTGAAGCGCTAATGGAGTAAAAGCACAGCCCAGTCGATCCAGCTTCTGGGAGCTCCACGTCTGGTTTGCCTCTTGAAGTCAATTAGGAGGTGATAGAGTGAGGAAGGCCATCCAAGCCAACTCCGCTGGAAGGCTGGCATTAGTACAGAGCAAATGCCCCTACAACCGTGGAAGAGGCCATGTGTGAAAGCTGGCAGTCTAGCCTCCCTAAGTAGCAATTCCCAGGGCAGCGTAAAGGGACTAATGGGGCACGGCTGGGAAGGCACGGGGCGGGCTTTGAGGGCCTCGATGAGCACTGGTGCAACACTGGGCTACCTGTGGCTTGTCTCTGTATGTCTTCCTCATCTCTACAGTGAGATGGGGACCAGGTTCTCACCTCTGAGGCCTCCCCAGCTCTCATGGACACTGGCAACTCTAAGTCTTGGAGAGGTAACTCTTCTCTTAATTATTTTCCTCTGTAGGAAGAGGGGAGGGGACTAGCACATACCAGGTGCCTACTGGATTCCAGATGCTTTGTACAAGTAATTTCACAAGGTTCTCACCACACACCTGTTATTATTTTCATTTTACTGATGGACTGAGACTCTGGGAGGGAAGACTTTGGGCAGTAGTACTGACAGGATTCAAACTCAGGTCTTTTGATACCAGAGACTGTGCTTTTTCTGCCAACCAACCTACAGTGGCTGGGACACCTCTCCTAAGAGGTCAGATGGTTCTTTTTTGTTTGTTTGTTTGTTTGTTTTTTAAAGATTTTATTTGTCTATATGCCAGAGAGAAAGAGAGCACAAGCAGGGGGAGCAGCAGGCAGAGGGAGAAGCAGGCTACCACCCGAGCAGGGAGCCCGATGTGGGACTTGATCCCAGGACCCCGGGATCATGATCTGAGATGAAGGCAGATGCTTAACTGACTGAGCCACCCAGGCGCCCCAGGTAGTTCTACTATGTATTTTTCTTCCTATCAAATGGAACACTTCCAGAAGGGACTAGAAGGAAGAAGAGATTGTTGGTAAATGGCTGACATGGCACTACAAAAATCCACAAATATCTGATGATTGACATGGCGACAACATAAATAACAAACATCCTGGCAGGGAGTCTTAGGAGGTCAAGCCCAGGCCGAGCCTGTACCGTAGTCAACAGGGGAGCACGAGCATTCATTCCTTCACCCATTAACCACTTTCTGTGCATTTACTGTGGAGCAGGTCTGGGATGCTAGGACTACAGCTATGACCAACACAGACCTAGTCCCTGGTCTCTTCATTCTCCTGTTAAACTCTCAGCAGCCTGAGTCCACTGAGAATTCAGAGGGGCCACGGAAGGAAGAACAGTGGCTCACAGCTGTTGAGTTTGATGATTGTGAATACCAAACTCAATAATGAAATTAGGAGCCCAGTGCTAAATTCAGCCCCTGTCCAGATTCCATTTGGATTCTAAGTTATAGTCTCATTTGAGTCGGGAGTAATGGATTTTGCGTGAATTTGCAAGTTGTTTGACCTTGAGTGATTCTCTAACCTTGCTGAATCTCAGTTTATGTATCAATAAAGTGGAGATTATATTACAGTTCTCCTCACAGGAGTTTCTGAGAGGCAAATGAGGTTGCTCACTTTGAGTGCCTAGCATAGTACCTGGTCCACGTAAGGGCTTGACAAAAACCTGGTATTATGCAAAATAGTAAGAATTTAATTTCTGTTAGTTCCCCCTTACCTCTGTTTTAGTATTTCTCCTTTCTATTTTTTTTAAAACATTTTCATTTGTTTATTTGAGAAAGAGTGAGAGCACGCGCGCGAGAGAATGAACGGGGGAGGGGGGAGCAGAGGTAGAGGGAGAAGCAGACTCCCCACTGAGCAGGGAGCCTGATGCAGGGCTTGACGTGGGGCTCCATCCCTAGTCCTGAGCTGGGGATCATGACCTGAGCTGAAGGCAGATGCTTAACCATCTAAACCACCCAGGCGCCCCTCTCCTTTCTATTAAGAGCCTCTTCTCGTAGGCAAACTATCCGATGGCATCTTAGTTTGTGTTCCCATGTTCCACCCCCGCCTGCATCAATCACACCATCACACTTGCAGCCCCATGGAGTAGCACAGAGATGTAACCAGGGCCCCGGCAGGGATGTACTCAGGGGAACTAAAGATCTTCTTTGGGCATCTAAAAAGCAAACTGTAACTCATTCGCTCCTTTTCTGATAATTATGCTGTGTGCAAAACGCTTAGCACCATGACTTGCCTCTTATAGATTCTGGGTAAATGAGGGCTCTTTATCCCTCGTTTTCTTTCCCCTTCCCACCATCTTTTTATCTATTTCATCATAAATCCTGAAGGTTCTCGTAGTTATCAGGGAAAAAAATGTGACAAAATAATTCTAAAGTTCACATGAAGTGAACACAGATGTGATGTTGAACCATGTATCCAGGAGCTCCCCGGCAAACCTATCAAAGCATCAAAATCCTGTCTGTGTTTGAGGCCCCTCCAATGACAGAGAGCTCACCACTTCACAAGGTAGCCGGTACCATGACTTCTCAGTAGCAATTATTCCTGACCTTGTCTCTCCATGGAAGCCGCATGGCATGCCTTCATGTCACTTGTATTCATTGGTCCTAAGTTTGCTCTCTGGAGTGACCCAAAGTCAGTCCCACACCTCCTCCATGTGATAGCTTTTTATTCCCTTTCTCCTATGCGTGCCTTTCTGTCTCAACACATGACCAGTGCTGTAGTGTGGCCCATCATAGGTGAAGGGGCTATTGTAGTAAGTCTCCTTAGCATGTCTCTCTGTGACTAGTCTCTCCCCTCTGACCTTTCTTCCCCATTCTTGCCACACTTCTCTTCCTCAAACTGGATTACTTTCTCCTGGTTACAGTTCAAATGTTAAACTGTCTTGTGCTACCACCTCCCCTGTCCTTCCTGCCCTCCGATGCTGGAGGGCTGTCCAACTTGCCTTTCCTGCCTCGTCTCTCACTGCAACTTTCCACCCCAGGTACCAGTGCTATCTCTAGTCACTGTGGACACCTTGTTGCCAAGAATGCCTTGTGATTTTTCTGCCTCCTTGTTTTCACTTGTTCCATACTCATTCCTTCCCTGGAATGTTCCTCCTGCCTCACCCTCTATGTTCAAATGAGATTTATTTATATTTCAGGAGAAGTCCAGACTGTGTTTCTAGACCTAATATATTTTTGTCTCAGTATAGAGTAAATCATTTCCATCTATCCCCTGAGACATTATTCTTCAGGGAGATGTCCCAGTTGTAGCAACCTTCTGGAAGATTGATCCCATGGTGGTCTCTGGGGTTATCTGGAGGGAAGGACACTGAAAGTGGAGAAACCACTACATTTCCTAAGCAGCTGTGTCATTTCGGGCAGGCTGTTACCATCACAAAGTGCAGAGAAGGCTGCCAGAAGCTGGGTTTGAAGTAATTAAGCTGGGTGCTGACAGTTCACAGCACAGAAGGAAGTACTTACTCTTCAATCTTGCAAAAGATTGCTACATGTCTATTACTTACACTTCAGGATATTAAGATTGGGACAGAGATAATTCTTACTGAAATTAGAAATCGAAATGCAATTAGAACTTCCTAATTAAGTTGTTATAAATATTTATAAGAGTATAATGCACATTTCAAATGGCTGGAACACTGAATGTCTCTTTGAATGTTCTGAGGGAGAAAAATGTAGTGTTCAGTCACTCCACCCTGGGGAAAAGGGTGGGTCCCCCGAAGGCTGAACACATACAGACCACATACATGAAAACCCACTGCCACACACACAACCTCATCTCTTCCCTTGAGCACCTGTTACCATGGGTATGCTCAGAAATGAAGCATGAGAGACTATGGACTCTGGGAAACAAACTGAGGGCTTCAGAGGGGTGAGGGGTGGGGGAATGGGATAGGCCGGTGATGGGTAGTAAGGAGGGCACATACTGCATGGTGCACTGGGTGTTATACACAAGTAATGAATCATGGAACTTTACATCAAAAGCTAGGGATGTACTGTGTGGTGACTAACATAATATAATAAAAAATTATTATAAAAAAAAGAAATAGCTATTCATTTGGACTTTGAATAGTCACGATTTAACGTTGGGCCAGTTATGGCGACATTTTATAGTCTTTCTACCTCAGAACTTTGGAAACATGTGGAATCACCCACCACACAAGAGCATGATCAGGTGGCTTAGGCAGCTGATGTGGTGTCCAGAGCCATCACTTGGTTTAGGGAGAAAAATACTTCATTCTAGGGGACGGAAGACCAGAACTTCGACTCTTGCTCTTTCAGTCATCAATCCTGTGAGCTTGAGTACGTATTTTATCCTTTCGTAGCTCCAGACAGGGTTAATAGGAACATTTCTGCCTTTGAGGGCTTTGGGGAGGATATGTAAACGTAAGCAATGTGAAGTACTTAGGAAAGTTAAAAAGAATGAGGCACCCGGGTATTATTGTTGTTGATGTAATTACTACTTAACCCGAATGGCTAATGGATTAGTGCACACAGAAGAAATACTTCCTAAAGTGTAATAGCTGAGCGGGGCAAGTTGGAGGAGGGAAGCCACGGGCAGGGGCTGGATGAGAAAACAGGGGATGTGCCAGGAGCGTGGATGGGTCAGTCGGGAGGAGTCAGGGAGGAATCATCTTCACCAAGACAAATGGGAAAGCGCCCTGATTCTGGTCACCGGCAGACTGCTTGAGAGAACAACGGCACGTCAATCAATGCTCGGTCCCTCAGTCCCTCACATCCCAGGTGCTCGGAGGAATACCAAAGAAGCACCACGCCTGCCCTGGGGGAAATGACAACTGATTGGAGAAACATGATGTACACTCAGGGAACAGAATAAAACTGTATAATAAATGATGTGAAATCGTGTAAAGGGAAAGCACATTAGTGCTGCCACCCCCACCCTTAGACCTGGGCAAGAAGGGGCCGCTATCCTGTGTCCTGTGCTTTAAGGGCCCGACTTAGGCCCTTGCGTGACCAGGCCCACCCCCACAGATTGAGGAGTCCATGCCTTTCTTGGGGTCAAGAAGACATGCCCCCAGGTGACCCCTCTACCCTTGTCATGCCTTTGTACTTAAGACCCCGGAATCCCCTATAGCTTACTTCTGGGGCAAGTGTGGTTCTCTTTCTTTGGGACAGTGTCCCCAAGGCTGGACGATGATGCTTGTGTTGCTTGTGGGGTGGCCCAGGAACAGCTGCTCATGGGGCCTGGATGTGGACATAACCTGGTTGCACAGATCGGGGTGTCCCATGGGTAGGGGGCAGAGGCAGGGGTACGAAGGGGAGTGGGCCAGGCCGAGAGCTAGAGGCCGGGTGGTCCTGCGACGCCATGTTCCCACAAAGAGTAAAAGGTTCTAACCTGGCCTCCAGGTCAGTATTAAGGTATAATTTTTCAAGCTAAGAGGACAGAGATTTAATTAATGTTTTATTAGCTTGATTTATAACTTTTTAGGATTTAGGCATGATTCGTTGGCTGCACTCTTGTTTTTGGCCTGCAAATGTGAGTGGCAGATCTGAGCGCTACAGCGGTTTTGAGAAGGTGAGACCAGCATTTGCTAAGCAGCTGCATCACCTTGGGCAGAGAAGAGTGTTGGAAGCTGGGGCTGAAGTAATTAAGCCGATGCCCGCAGATCACAGCACCCGAGGAAGTCATTACTCTCCAATCTTGCAAAAAAAGGTCGTAACACGCCTATTAGTTACACTTCAGGATACTAAGATTGGGAGCAAGCTATTTCTCACTGGATTTAACTACAAGCATCTGGGAGGACTTTCCTCTAGGACGTGGGATTTAAGTTTTGCCTTGAAGCTTCCATCGAGGTTGGGAAAGAATTCTAAGGCACGTGCATGACTGAGGCAAGCTTGGAGGTAATGAGGTGACCTGGCTGGAGTCAGTCGTTGCTGATTCCTTCCAGCCCCTACCTCTCTCATTACTCCCCCTGGTGGCTAGATTCCTGACCTTTTCTTTATATCTTATTGAAGCCCCACCTCCTCCACGAAGCCTTCTCAGATTTTTTCATTCCATAAAATCACCTCTCTTTTCTGATCCCCTTGGAATACTTTATCTACACCATCCACACGCACAAGATTATTTTTGAGAGAACATGCCATGTACATGGGCATGACTAGTTGGCACTACCGAGTTGAGAATTTCATTGCAAACTAATAGTTTCAGAAGGGTTCATTTTGTCTCTCTAAACCTCAAACTTCGGGAGATCAAGAGCCCTTCAGTGAAACACAGAGTGATTACAGAACTGGTCTGTGGCAAGCTCATTCTGAAGCTGTGCGTTGTTTGGGTTGAAGAGAGGGCAAATGGAGAAGGAGGAACAATTACTGGCCTTAGACTTTTTGATCAAAGTTGCTTCTTGAGGCACAGGAACTGGGAAAGTGTACCCTCCAGGGAATCTGAAGGCTTAGCCCAAAGCTCCGCATGTCAAGCCTAGACATTTCTGTGAAGCCTCTTGTTTTATCTCAAAACTTCATGTAGATTTTATATTCTATTGCATGATATGTTTTTATATCTGTTAAAATAGAGTTTTAAATTATTTATCACTGAGTAGCACTGACTCTAGGAAGATTCTTCGTGCCAGTTTTATGAAGTGTGAATTATTCTCAGGCCAAGCATGGCACTTAGCACACGGTGGACAGTCAATAAATATTTGCTGAATGAATGAATGAGGAAACCACACTGGGGAGTTTCACATCCCCAGTCCGGGTCACTATATTCCCAGGAGGAAGCATGCCAGGTTGGAGCAACCGGGGCTTACGTCACGATGTCAGTCGTCCACGTGTGAGGGAAAGGGCCCAGTCGGAGTGTAGGGGAAGCACGGAAATGAGAGATGCTTCAAAGGAAGAATAAGCAGGACTAACACACTGACTGCAAGTGGAAGCTAAACGAGAGGAAGGAAATCAGAAATGGGGAAGTTTCAAAAGGGAAGGAATGTTTCATTCAACCTTGTCATTTGAGTTTGTGATGACCACGGCAGATTCAGATACTCTCGGGTCATCTTTTGCAGGCAGAAGAACCATCAGTTCAACATACAACACGCTACAGGAAGGGGTACTGTCAATGTAACACATGAGACATGAAAATCTTCAATCTGATAGAAGAAACCGTCACTGTCTAGACACATCCTGTCCAATGTGGTAGCCTCTGGCCACATGGAACTGGAATTGAGCTGTGCTGTTTGTATAAAATTCACGCTGGATTTTGAGGAGAGTATACACACACATACACAGAGTCACAGTCAAAGAATATAAAATAGCCCATTAATGGTTTTTATCTTGATTTCATGTTGAAATGGTAATACTACGTATGTATTAGATTCAATAACACGTACTATTAAAATTCATTTCACCCGTTTCTTTTACTTTAAAAAATATGGCTACTAGAAAATTTAAAAGGACATATGTGTCTTGCATTTAGAGTTCACATTTTATTTCTTTTGGGCAGTGCTGGTCTAAACAGATGAAGTAAGACAACTTGGTCACAGATCCAGGAAAAGAGATCCTAGTAGCTCTTCCTTAAGGACTCCCAAGGACAAGCCTTCGCAAACCTCCCCCTGCAAAACAATGTTTATCTCCCTGGTGTATTTGGAAGATACTGTTAATAGATGGTTGCAGAGAATGATGGTTGCAGAGAATCCTTCACCACACACATCTGATAGGGTTTACTGTTGAGAAGAGCTATAGAAGTGTAAATTTGAATCGAAACTAATTAAAGCCCTTGCCTAAAGAAGCCCTAGCAGTCCCAAACAACTTCAAGCAGAGATGTGTGATTAAACTCCCTTTTGTGTTAGTCAGCACTTCCCCAGCTGTATCTCCAGGTTGTCATGGATTCCTCCACCCCTTGCCATTTTAAACAGTAAATAATTGGACTTCTGCTCATCTCCTTGCCATTCCTCATCCTTCTCCCCTGCCGAGACCTAGTTCTTTGAACTAACTAGTCTTTTCCCTCTGGAGGATGTTACTTAAGCACTGTCACAGTTCTAGCAGGTTCAGGATTCGAATCACCTTGTTGTTATTTGTGGTATTTTCATGTAACAAAGAGCTACATGGAGTTACATGGAGACCTATAAGGAACTTGACCCCCAGTGGCAGGCATTCAAGGATTGTTTTTGGAATCCTCCCAAGGGAAACTCTTTTCTGTGGTGGAATGAGCTTCTCTCATCTACAGTCCTGCCTTGCCTGGGTCCTTGCTTCTCTAGCTGACCTCTGCCTGATAGGGTGGTCCTGCAGTGTGTGGCTCCAAGCTACCCCTTTGGTGACAGGTGGATGGGTGAAACCCAAACCCTCAAGGTGGCCAGCAATGCTTTGTCTGACATGCTTCTTTCTGCAGCCACATCTGGGCCACTCTCCCCTGCACTCCACTCCAGTCTCGCTGGTGGGCATTGGTTCTTGTCCCTGTCCTACTGCTCCCAGCATCAGGGCCTTTCCCTACAGTGCTCCCAGCCTGCAATGAGGCCTTCCTCCCTCCCTCTTCAGGTACCAACTCCTTCCCAAAACAGCCCCTCTGGGCATCTTTCTGGAAACCTCCATGAGATTTGCTCTCATGGAGCCCTGGGGCTTGCCTTTCAAAGTGCTCATCACAGTTGGTGATGTATGGTTTATGTGGTTGTGTGATTAGTTGATGTCTTTGCCATGTGATTTTAAGAACCTGGGGGAAGGGGATAATCTTTGTTTTGCTCACTGTTTTATCTCCAGGGTAGAGACTAAATATGTATTTGTTGAATGGATTTATAAACATGTTTGTTCTGCTCCTCCTGCAGACTGCCTGGTACAGCCCTGGTGGGAGTACTGACCACAAGGCGGGGATGGGGGGTTTGGAAGGACACCTGTACCCTCCTTCTTCCATCAGGTGGGAGGGCCTGTGCTTTACACCTCAGTTGCCACGTGTGGGGAAATGGTGGGGTAGCTGGGTCAGTTCCAAGCAGGCACATGGAAAAGTTATGATTTATGGTGTAACCTCCACCCCCCAAACCTCCAATCGCTGCCTCCTTCTTTCAATCCCTTGGTCTGAGCTACTTCTCTTCAGTCCCTGGGATTTCTTTTGCATTTCAAATCTCCCTTTTCTCTGAAGCTGTTCTGCTCCAGCTGCTTTCAGCTGTTTCCTTCCCTTTCCATGGGTTGCCCCCATCTTCCTGCTAGTCTGGCAGTTTCCCATGGACAGCATCAAGCTCTCTGGGCACATGAAGGCAATTTCCCATCCGATTATAGTGCTTTCTAGCTTTAGCATACCATGAACGACAGCACGGGATCAGGGAGCTATCTCGGAGGCTCATCACATGGTCCTCTCTTTGGCCTAGCACACAGGGTTGGGGGCCTGGGATGGAGTTTCAGATGAGGCCGCTGCTTAGAGCTCTTCACATCCCAGAGATCACATCTGCCACCACTCTACCTAGCAGGTACATCATGGCTCGCCTTTTGCATGGATGCAAAATTTTTTCATATGCTAGTTCTGCCTTCAAAGATATATCAGGAATCAGATCACGTCTCACCACCTTGCATGGCAGCACCTTGGCCTAAGCCACTGCCATCTTTGTCCAGAATGACTGCCACAATCTCCTTGCTTCTGCCTTTGAGTCCCTAGGTCAGCACTGCGTTCTGCATGATCTTGTTGAAATGTAATTCAACCATGCCATTTCTCTGCTACAATCCTCTAACAGAAGGAGATACTGCCATTTGAAACAACGTGGATGGACCATGAGGGCATCGTGCCAAGTGAAATAAATCAGACAGAGAAAGACAAATACTGTATGATCTCACTTATATGTGGAATCTAAACAAACTGAACTCACAGAAACAGAATATAGATCAGTGGAGATCAGCGGTTGCCAGAAGCAGGGGGCTGGGAATGGGGGAAATGAATGAAGGTGGTCAAAAGGTACAAACTTTCTGTTATAAAATAAATTAGTCCGGGGGGGGGTGTCATGTACAGCATGGTGACTATAGTTAACAGTACTGTTTTATGTATTTTGAAGCTGCTAAGAGAGTAGATTTTTTTTAAAAGATTTTGTCTATTTATTTGAGAGAGAAAGAGAGAGAGGGAGCATGAGTGGGGGGAGGGGCAGAGGGAGAAGCAGACTCCTCACTGAGCCAGAAGCCCAATGCAGGGCTCCATAGGACTCTGGGATCATGATCTGAGCTGAAGGCAGTCAGTTAACCAACAGAGCCACCCAGGTGCCCCAGGAGAGTAGATCTTAAACGTTCTTATCACAAGAAGAAAAATTTGTAACTACGTGAGGTGATAGTGTTAAGTAAACTTACTGTGGTGGTGATCATTTGGCAATAGCAACATATATCAAACCATTTTATGTCGTACGTCTTAAACTAATAGAATATTACGTGTTAATTATATCTCAATAAAATGGGAAGAAAAACAGATCCTTCAATGGATCACTCACTCAGAGTGAAGGTGAGGTCCGTGCAATTGCTTCTTCTAGCCTTGCTTCTTATTACTACTCTCCTATTGCTCATTCTACTCCAGCAACACTGACTTCCTTCTGGTTCCTGGACAGTGCCAACCACGGTCCTGCCTCTGCACTGTGCATTCGCAGTGTCCTCTGCCTGGAATGGCAACTCCTCAGTGTGCACACAGCTTACTCTCGTCTCCTCCGGGACTCTGCTCAAATGTGATCTTATCAATGTGTGGCCCCTGCGTCTTTGCCCTAACCTTTTATTTGTCTCCCCTTGTCTTACAGAAAACATACTGTTTTATGTATTTATCCATAAGGATAGTGTGAGGATTTATCCATGCATTTGCTAAAACAAAGATACTCTCTGCCTCTTTCAGTTCTGCTCAAAGTTCACTTCTCAATGATATGGCCATCCTACTGCAAAGTGGGACCTTCCTTTCCTTTCCCCTGAATTCCTATTCCACCCATTCCACTCTACTGTGTTTTTCCCATAGCCCTTTTCACCTTCTAACGTGTTTTATAATTTACTTATTTATTGTTATTTTTGTTTGTTTGCCTCTGCTGGAATGTAAACTCATCACGGGCATCCCCTCTGTCCATTAGCATTCTACTCTCCCTTCAAGTTCCAATCCCGACCCAACCTTCCTTCCTGGCTCTGGTGTGCACTGATTCTGCCTTCTCCTGATTTCTCACACATTTCAGTGTTTGATTAGAATGACTTATTATAACCTTCCATTTCTTTCGTGTTTGGAGGTGGGAAAATAATTTCCCACTGGGCTTCTACTCCTAACTCTGCCAAATCTCAATGGTGACCTTGGGAAAGTATCTAACCACTCTGAACCTCAGTCTCTCCATTTTATAAGAAGGAGCTGAATTACATGATATCCCAGTCCTCCCCAGATTTCACCTTGTAAGAGATCATAAGCAATTTGATAGGAGGGTCCATGAACAACAACAAAAATAATAATAGTTCCCATTCACAAATATTTGCTGGACTGATCATCTACATAATTTCCAATCCTCTTGATCCTATAAAGGAGGTACTACTCTACCCACTTTACAGATCAGGAAAGTAATACTCAGAACTTAAAAAAAACAAGCAAACTTGCTTAAGTGACTAAAGAGACAGGGCTGGGAGTCTTTCTTGTGTCTGTCTAACTTCTAAGGCTGTGTGCACTTCCTACTTCTACATGGTCTTTTGTCTTATATTTCTTTTATGTTACTTTTATTACATGAATGAAACATCTGGACACAATAAATGGTCTGAGGTGAACTCTGAGTTGTATTCCAAAACTCAAGGAGAGGAATCTATTTGCATTTTCTTGCTTGGCTCTGACACCTGACTGCTGCGTGGGCTGGGCTGTACCCTCTAGGGGCTCCTTGATGCTGGCAGTTGGGCGGAAGGCAGCCACAAGGGGAAGAAGTCATCTTTCCACTCACTAATGTGTATGACTGTGGACAGGTTACATAAGTTCTGTAAGCCTCAATTTACAAATTATTTTCACCCATTAAATAAGGACAATAGCATCTACCTCCAAGGATTATTAGGAGAAATTTAAATAAAGAGATGAGGGTAGGATCAGCGTGTGGTGTTTTTAAAATTTTTTAAAATTGTGGTAAAATATACACAGCATAATATTTATCATCTTAACCATTTTTAAGCCCACAGTTCAGTGATAATAAATACACTCGTTTTGTTATACAACCATCACCACCATCTATCTTCAGAACTCTTCTCATCTTGTGCAACTGAAACTCTGTATGGGGTTTGTTTTTGTTCAGACTCAACCTGGATGCAGAACTTAGCAGACTTTCCAGTTCTCTCAAAAGAAACACGCGCACACACACACACACACACACACACACACACACACTCACACAGAGGCAAAGACCTCCCTGATGATCTTACGGAGTGATGGAAGAGTGTTTAAATAACACACACTGTAGCAAACAACCCAATGTCCACATTCTGCGTTACCTTTCCCCAAGCCTCACTGGTTCCTGTCTTCCATTCCTCCCCCAACTTCAAATACCTCTCCCCACCTTTAGTTATGCAGCTTTAATCTCCAAACTCCTATTTCCAACTCATTATGGTGCTCAGAAAACAAGGTCCCTGCCAGTTAACAGGATTCACTCTCTGTGGACACTAATTTGGGTTATAAATAAAAAAGATTACTTTCCTTATACATTACCATCATCATCTTCATCATCAAAAACTTTTGTTGGTAACTTGGAAGAATGATGCAGAAAGCGCAAGGTGTAGAAAAGGGACAGTTTAATCAATTTAATCAACTAAAAAGAGTTACAGATAAAGAGATCAAGAGAATCCAATGCTGGATAAAATAGCTCTGGCACTCAGCCTCCGAAGTACAGAAAAATGGAGCCAACTACACCCAACAACTGAAGTTCATCTATCACTCCATACGGGCTGAGTAGAGCCTGGAGACCCACAGCCCCACTCAATTCCCATACCTACCCCATCTGTGACAGCTCCTGGGTGGGGGTGAGGAGGTCTCCAAAGACCACTCAGAACTGTCTGACCCAGAGGTTGGAGCCCTCCTCCCTGGGCTGACATGGGGTAGGTGTGGGGGTCCTCCATTACCTGGTCCATGACACCAAGCTCACAGATCAACACTCCATATCATGGACTGTCTGCCAGAAACTACCATGTCAGTGTGATTACCTCTGTCTGGAGGGTTCCTTCCAAGACTTAAGTGGAAATCAAATTTATCGGAAGGGATAATATGAAAGCTATCTGGAGTTGCTGAGGAATGGAGAAATGGAATTAAAGCTATCAAAATAAGAAAATTCCTAATCAAGAGTCTTCCACAAGTCCTTGTCATCTACAGGCCAAGTTATTTTTTTGTGTAGGAAGCTAAATTAGTTTCTAATACCTTAGTGAGCAATAAATCACGCCACCGATGGGTGGCATGCAACAGAAAGCAGACTGAGTACCTGGGCACAGGGTCCTTTAAAAGTGCGAAGGAGAGAACAGAAGAAAGGGTGAATGCATTGCAGGTTCATATTTACAATTTAGAACCTAGGGATGTTTAATTCTGACTTCTTTCTTCCTCACAAATTAATCCTCCATTTCCTCCTGCATGACTGTTCACAGAGCAGAAAAAGGATTTACCTGAATATTGAAGATTTTTATTTTCCACCTTTGCACAGTAACTATGCAGCATAGATCTCACAGATCTTAGGAGTTAGAGATTAGGCAATGGAAGGGACTGGAAGGTTTGTCAGTGACAGCTGTAAGCTTTGCTCTCTTAGCTAGATTTTCTCCATTATTAAACTTGGAGTGGGATGAATGTGATCTACTCTTAATCCCCCTGTGGGATTCTCAACAAACTCAAGACTGAGCTGGTTAAAGGCACTGACAAAGGGCAATGGGGCAGGTGTTGGAGATGAAAGACCTCAGTGTCTGGGAGGAACAGCCAGGAGTCTTGCGCATTCAGTCTGCCCATCTGCAGCACCTGCAGAACCTGCCTGCCTTGCATTTGGTAGGGCGGAAATTCTTTGTGCAGTTATGGCTGCCACTTTGTTTGATTTCTAACATCTCAGCAACATACTACACAGGCTGTTTGAGGAGAGAATTTACTGAAAAGTGGGGAGTCTGGGATAACTTCGTGGAAGAGGTAATATTTGATCTAAGTTTTGAGAGGGGATAGGGTTTGAATACACAGAGAGGGAGGGTGTTTCATGGGGAAGAATGCAGGGCCTGAGGTTTAGGCATTGGAATGAGTGGATCCGTTTTGCCTAAGTGGAGACTCATGAGGTCTGCTGGATAGACTCACTCTGGTCACCCTGGGGAAGGCCTTGAATGCTGAGGTAAAAAAATTGGGCTACCGCTAATAAGGGCAAGGGCTTCTGAGTTAGGACAATCCATGCTCATCCAGTATCTACGTGTTCTCCTTCATGTTGATCTCCTTTGTAGTCAGCTGGGGCCCTGTGAGTGAGCTCTGGCAAACAAGAAGTGATACATCACTTCCACTCAGGGCACCTTGCCCATCCCCTCTTCTTTGGTACCTTTGGAAATGCTCCAGGTGGTGCGGCTACAAGATGGCGGAACCTTCATTACCCGAGACCCAGGATTGTGAGGAGGAGGACCCAGCACATGTGCATGAGAAATAAGATTTTGTTGTGATAAGGGCCTCAAGTTTGGGGTTAATTTGTTAGGGCAGCTAACCTGACAGCTTCTGAGGCTTGGGGTCAAGCAGAATTGGGAGTTGGGGTGGGTGGAAGATACATAGAAGTTCACGTTCTCTTTATCTGTGAAGCTTTCTGTCATGGGCAATCAGATGGAAGAGTACTCTTCTGGGCCCTGGGGAGAGCAGTTGATGATAAATCTATGAATGCATCTCCTTTTCACTAGGCACCATCCCTTTCCCTGTGCTGCTCTTCAAACACCTTGGAGCAGCAGGATTGACATGGAGAGTGAGATGCTTGAAAGGAAGTGTGATACTCTAGTTGAAGCGGAGCATTAGGAAGCAAGACCCTTTAATTCTCTCCAAACGTCAGCCAGCCAATGGAGGCTCTTCAGAACTCCTGATGCATCTCAGAATCCAGGTTGAAAATACCTCGATAGCATGAAAGTGCACAGGAATTGGATTTAGAAGGTCTGGATTTGACTCCTGGCTCCACCAGTTGCTAACCACGTGAATATGGGTAAATTTCTTAATCTCTCTGGGCTGCATTCTCCATGTGAAGCTGGATACAGTAATTGCGCCTCCTACTTCAGGCTACTGTGCAAATGAGAGAAAATGTGTGAATGACACTTTGTGAACTACATAGAACACGAATATGTGTGGTTTGTTCATTATTGTGCATGCATGGCTGCAAAGCTGTTTCAGTTGGGGCCTCGTTGGTCCCTATCACATTGCTTATGTTGTATATTCCAGAACTTTTTCACTTCTTTCTGTAGATGACTTTGCCTCCCAATTTACAGAGAATATCAAGAACTTCCAACATGATATCTCAACTTCTCTCTATACTTTTCTACATCCTCTCATTCTTCTCTCCTATTTCAGGGGAAGATGGCATGCTTCTCTGCTCCAGGGCCAAACCGTCCATTGGGGCTCATAGTCCCATTCTAGCACATCTCCTTCAAAACTGCTCCATCCATCAACATCTATCTCTTATCTTACAATATTTCTGTCCTCTCAGTTAGATAATGTGTTCAAGTCTTGTATCCTAAAAAAAAAAATCCCTTACCATATTGCCTCAGAAGACTAAGTCTTCTTATAACATAATAACATAATAAAACATTTAAATTTTCCATAAAAAAAAAGAAGACTAAGTCTTATCTTTTCTCCTTTTCTTTACCACATATACTTCTGAAAGAATTGCCCAAGTTCTCCACTTCCATTTCCATGCTCACATGGAGTGGGAAGAATGGAAGTACATACTTTCCGACCATAACTAAAGAGCCAGCTAAATTTTCATGGGTGTGATGAATGTGGGCAAGTAAAGAAAGGGAGGTGGTTCTTCAGAATCTTTTGTTCTGAGTAGGTACACAGTATCAACAAGAAAAAAAAAGTTTCATAACCAGAGAACTAGGTGAAATAACTCAGTAACTTGTCTTTGATACTTTTGCATTTTGGATTTCCAGCAACACTGCTGCATCATTGATTTTTTTTAAATTGTAGGTGATAAAACTGTTATTTGAAGTGTATGAGCATGTGAGTATTTGGAGACTTAAAACAAACATCCCCTCACCTAATAAATAGCACATTCAGGGTAAGAGCTAGCCTGGATCTTTTAAAATAGATGACAAAACCATGGAACTCAGCATGGGAAAAGCAATGATGGTGATAGATCATTATTACACAGGGGCAAGAGTCAAGACTGTGGGGGGCCAAGCCAGTCTCAGGTATCCTTCTCACTCCCAGTTTGGTATGAGCCAGCAACCATGTCTATGCCCTGGGGGACCACGAAAAATGGAGGCAGCCATTATTTACCCACTAAATCTGAGAGACAGATCTTGTTTTTTCCTATTGCTCAGCTAAGACAGGAATAAGTTGTTGGTCTCCTTTCTAGGGATCTGCATCAGGTAGAGACACGGAACATTCAGTCTCTCAAATCTTTGCCTGCTCAGGAGTCCCTGGTGGTGGTGACAGCTAGTGGTATGTTGGTAACACTTAGCTCTCTGTAAAGAAAAATCCCTAACCAGTAGCATTCCGTGGTGTAAATACATTTGCTATGGCCAATTTCAAGCCACACCATGATGTCACTGAACAAGGGATCAGGAAGAGATGTGTACAGTTGGAAGCTGGCTCCAGCACGCCACTGAATATATCACATAGTCCGTTAACTAAGTAGTAAACAAAGCATAGAAAATTTGAAAATCTTTTAAATGCAGGGCAGATTGCAGAGAGAAAAAAGTGCTAGGAGCTTTATTTTCCAAAGAAATATATATAATTTGACATATTCTATTTTCAAAAAAGAAAGAAACCTATGCATAGATCACTTCCAATGTTTAGTTTTGCATAGTTGTCATCATCCTGCAGTTTGGTTTCTTTTTTATATCTACCACAAGATAGCATTACTCCATGTTATTACAAATTTGTCATAAATATTTTAGTAGCTGCTTAATATTCCAATGCATGAGCAAGCCAGTACATATCATGGGACATTAAGGTTGTTTTTGATTTGTGGTAAAAAATGATCTTGTTTACTATAATAAACACCCTTCAATCTTCCAGAGATACTTTTGGGGAAGCCAAGGGAGCAGCCGCCCTATGAGTAAGATGAAGGGAAACCTCTGGGAACAGCTGCCTTCATATTGGCCAAACTTGGGGATCACAGGGTCTGAACTGAGTGACCCTCGTCTGCTCAGAGATTCCCAGGCATTTTCCCTGAAACCCACATCTCCATCAAACTTGCTGCCAACCATTGAGGTCCCTCTATGAGTTGACTCTCTCTCATCTCCACACTTCTGGGTTCATCCCATTAGCTAATCTAGTCTCTCTCACTTTCCTCTCGAACTCTCCTGCTATGCCTTTGAACTTCTTCTTTGTGGCAAGTAAACTCCCTTCTATTCTTGAAGATTTAGGAATGTTCCTTCACTTCCAGCATTACTAGAACCCTGGCTGGCCCCTGAGAACATGTGTTCTCTGTAATTCTGTTGTTTTTCTTCTCGTTCTCACATTTATTCTCCTCAGAACCGGGAGGTGGGGTGAGGGTCCTTCTGCTCCTCGTCACCATTTCCAGACCACTTCCCCCCTCTGTCCTCCAGCCACAAACTTCTCTCCTTCATTGCGGTCACCCTTGAGCCTCCAGGTTATCCTTCCCTCATCACTAAGGACTTTGGCTCTGGCTGGAAGCTTTCTCCTCCATCTGGCCTCTGTCTTATAATGGTGACTTCTTTCTCCTGAGGAAGACTGCCCAGCACTCTGGCATCTCAGATCTAGACTCATCTGTCTCCTCAGTCTCAATTATGTGCTTCCTGGTCACACCTAAACTGTGCAGCACTTTTGAGATGTGGATTTCAAACATCCCCTTCATGCATACCATGTCCACCCTCCTGGCTCACCTGCCAGAGTACCTCCACTGTCACAATTCTGTCTCAATGGGAATTCACATCAACCAATCCTGCCACTTTCTTCCTATCCCTCAGCCTCTTCAGGCACTACTTCCTTCCTTGTCCATCAATATAATCACTCCTTTGCAGCTCCTGCCAATTCCCTTACCCTTTCCACCCTGTGTTATATGAGATAGCATCTCATCCCTAGACAAACACTCATATTCCTTGCTGCTGCTCCAGATGCTAACACTGAGAGAGGTTAGCAGAGCCAGACTGACTTGATTTTCAATTCCCGGGGCCCTTTCATTTCATCATTCCATGACTCTACACCACTACTTCTTTTGCTTCCTGCTGGCCACTGATTCACAGTCCCTTTGGCTGAGTTCTTTTATTTTACTGACTTTCTTGGACCTTTGTCCAGACCTTCTTCTCTGATTAGCTCTCCCCAGGTGACTTATCCGGCCCAAAGGTTTAGATCCATCTATGAGCTCATGGCTCACATTTGTATGTCTCTACCTCAGACCTCACTCATGAGCTGGACTCATATGTCCATTGGGATGCATGTCACATGGTGCCTCATAACCACCTCTTGCTTCAGGCTTTCTGGTTCCAGCATTTACTCTCCACTGTTGTCAGGGTAAAGTCTAAACTCCTTAATGGGTTTACGTGATCTCTAGCCTCCTGTTTCTTCACTTATTCCCCATCCTGCCAGCCCCCCCCTCCCAAAACACTTCACTCAAATACACTGAATTTCTCCAGAGATGCAGGATGACATGTAATAGCTAATGAGTGAGCCCCACAGCTAGAATTCCTTGGTTCAAATTCTGGTTATGCCACTCACTACCTGGCAAATCTTGGATATTTTATCTACCTTAATGAGCTGTTGTGAGGATGAAATGAGATGAGGCATGTGAAGTTCTTGGCAGAGAGCCCAGAACACCATAGGTGCTTAATGAATGTTAGCAATTATCATTTTTAAAATTCAGTTTCTTAGGCATAACATATGATCTCTTTTTTACAATATGCTATTGCCTAGACCCGGAATTCTTTCTTCCACTGAACCCTGCATACCCCCACCCCCAACCCATCCCCATCACATGCTGTTTGTCAGACTCAACCTCCAGGACTTAGCAAATTACCTACTTGGTCTGTTGAACATTTCATGATCCCGGGTTAAAGACACCCTTCTTTGTGGTCTCCTGGCACTGTAGACTTTTTATCCTGTAACACCTACCACCCACCACTGTCTTTACATGAGGTATATCCATTAACTCTCTGATTGCCTAGTACGCTCTAAAAACATGGAGGGTGGGGAATGAATCTTGGCCATTGTTATATCTCCAGCATAGTACCTGCCATAAAGTAAGTGTTCATAAATATTGGCTAAGTGAATGAATGAAATGATAAACCACACTAAATAACCATAGTTCTTCTCTTTCAAGAAGAATAAATTTAAAAAAAGGACATTTATGGGAATTATGAAGTAATTTTGTGATTCAGAGATGCAACCCCCAATTCACTAAACATCCTTAGCAATATGAATGTGTTCCTTGGAATAGACAACTACAAGAAAAAAAAAGAACAGTGGTGAAATAGCTAATTTATGTATTCAGAAATGATAAGATGTTGTCTTTAAGACACAAAAGGAAACTTCCATTAAATGAGTTCCAGCATCTAAGTCCAGCCAACCATGATGAACATCATGGTTGGTGAATTAAAAAAAAGAACAATAAATAACATATTGGACAAGGCAGAAAATTGAGTTAGGCAGAGGACAACTTGATTATTCTCTCAGAATAACTTAGAAAAAGAAAAACAGGGTGAAAATAAAGGTGTGATATATAATAGGAATAGAAGTGAGATTACAAGAGATCCTAGCTACTAAAAAAAAAAAAAAGATTTTCAGAATGAAAGAGATCAGAATGACAGAAATGAAGGAATAAACAAAGATGCTGTATCTTTTTTTCGCAAGTCTTCCCAGCAATGGTGCTGTAAGATCTATCATATTTGTAATAATGATTAAATAAAACAACTTAAGAATTAGGGGCCATCTGCATTTATTGGATGAATACCATGTACCAGACATGGTGTTAAAGGCTTTACATGCACTACTATGTCATCTAATCCTCCAGTAACTCACGATGTTAAGTACTATCATTATCTCCAGTTTTCACATGACCAAAGTGAGGCTCAGAAATATGGGTAAGCAACTTTCCCAAAGTCACATAGCTGGTGAATGGTGGTCCTATCGTGGATTACTTTGGGAGGGAGCTCTTGACACATGTTGGGTAAATCATCGTTTTAATTCTAGAACTTAACCTAAGAAATAAATGCCATGCTCTCTTCAGCAACTGAAAGTAAAGACATGAACATATTTTCCGCCATATGGTTTGGGCAACAGCATGTTAGCGAATGCAGGGCAAGAAGAGACTTGAGAAGCACCAGTGCAATGGGGCTTGTCCTCTCTTGCTGCTTTTGGAATCCAGCCACGTGTGAAGAAGCCTGAGTATTCCTGCCGGATGATGAGAAACTCATTGTTCAGTCACTCCTGTCACCTTGGCTGGCAATCTTCTAGGTGCCAGATATGTGAGTAAGGGTTTCTAGGTTATCCAGCAGCCGGATGACCCACAGCTGACTGAAGACATAGGAGAGAGTCCCACAGAGTTCAACTAAGTTGACACAAACCAGATCAAGCAACTAATTCACAAAATCATGACCTACATGAATAGTTGTTACTTTAAATCACTAAGTTTTGGAATGGTTTGTTACTCAGCAGGTGCTAATTGATACAGTATGCAAAATCAGTTTCTGTTATTTGCAGCCAAAAGAGTAGTAATTATAATAAAGTTAAATTTTTTTTTATATCTAAAATATATCTTGGCCAAAAACTTGACAGTGAAAATTCTATTATGGGCAAACATAATATTTCAATCTGTCTGGATTTCCTAGATTAATATACAATCTCTAAGTGTCTTGGAATATATTTCAGGCTAGCCCCCAAAAAAGAAACCATTCTGACTTCAAACAACAAAAGAGCAACCTTTGCAAAACTTAAAAAGACACAGGATATTCCACCAATATATACCCAATCAAGCTGCTATTTGTATGTATATACAAGAGAAAAGTATTTTCAAACATGTAGGAAAGTACTCTTTTCCACAAAGGAACTATCAAAAGACATGCCCCAGGACAATGAATCAAAATGATAAGAATTCAAAATCAGGAAGCCCTAGAGCTCATAAACTGGTGATAATTAATAAAACAAAAGTATATAGAGGTGACTGTAAATCTGTTTATAAACCATAATTATAAAATAGAATAGAAAACACTTTCAAGGAGGCAGGTATATATCAGTTGTTCTCAACCTCTTTGGTCTTTGGACCTTTTTACACTCATAAAAATTACTGAGCATCCCAAAGAGCTTTTGTTCATGTGGATTCTACTTATCAATAGTTACAATACAAGAAATAAAAGCTGAAAAAATTTTAGTGTTTGTTTAGTCACTTAAAAATAACAATAACACATCTAGAGCCCAGATCTTGGTTTCTGATACCATTCTCCAATGGCTGATTGTAGGATTGGGGCAGGAAGTATATGGGATGAGCCTGGAGCATCTTATAGTGCCACAAAGTATGAAAATGCTCAAAACACAACACAACACAACAAAAACAAAAATAAAAAATAAAACAAAATGAATAAAACCCCAAGTCACAATAATGTATGGGTTGTGTCACAATGAGACATGCTAAAGGGATGCAAGAACCAACTAAAAGAGCTCCCAATGGCCACAGTTGGAACAATTTGAGCAATGAACTGAATAAAGCAACCCAAAGGCATTATAACCTTAAGTACAAAATAAATATTCACAAGTCCATATTGATATTAATAAATGATTAAATAAATAAATAAAAGGGGGAGAAGAGACAAATCTCGAGTGCAGAAGAATTCCAAATAATTTATGTAGATCCTCTGCGCTCTAGGATGGGGAGCACAGCTCTCCACTTCTTAAGTGTGGGATGCACATTGTAAGTTCCTTCCAAAGAGGATAGTATGGCCAGGGGGAATAAAGGTAGTTTAGAGTAAAGAAACCTGACAAACACTACCTCAAGCCAAGTGATCGAGATTAACATCAGCAATGATGACTCATGTTGATAGCATGTAGCCTTGATGTGATGTGATCAGAATGGCACTTTAACTCTGTGGTCTTCCTCCCCTAAACAAATAGTCCTGGTCTAATCATGAGATAAACCCAAGACAAATCCCAGTTGACGGACTCTATAAAATACCTGGCCAGTATGCCTCTAAACTGACAAAGTCATCAAAAACAAGGGAAGTCTGAGAAACTGTCACAACCAAGAGGACCCTAAGGAGACACAATGACTAAATGTAATGCCATGTCCTGGGTGGGATTCTGGGATTTGTATCCACAGGGTACATTAAAAAATACTTTTCTCAACACGAGCTGATATATTTTGATAAAACTCTTCACCAAACTAGGAATAAAAGGATGCTTCTTAAAATAATACAATGTATGAATATTGAGAAACAATCTTCTCAACAAAATTCCCAATATTAAACTTAATTGTGATACCAATAACCCAAACCCTACTTAATAGTAAAGTTCTGGAGGCATTCTCAGAAAAGTAGGAAAGTTAACAAAGTCCTTATTATTTAATGCTGTAAAAGTTCTGGTCATTATAATACAACATGAAGCAGAAATAAGAGATGTAGCCACTAGAAAGATGGAGAAAAAAAGTATTATTTACCCATGATATGTTTATACTCTCAGGAAAAAAATCAGCTTAAACACTATTAGAATCAGTAAAGATAAAAGATATGCTCATAAAAACAAATTACTTTGCTAAGCTACTAGTTGAAAAATATAAAGAGAATCATTTCAAAATTTGGATGTAATACTTTAGTTTAAGCCCAATATAGTTAATTACTTCTCCTTCTGGAAAAGTCCCTAAAATTGCCAAAGAAATGTAAAAACCCATTTCAGCTGTGGAAATGAGGGCAGGATGTCACCCACTGGACAGGGCAAAGTTTTTCAAGTTGCTGAGTACCTGAGACCTGACAGAGGGAGTGTGCAGCCAGATAGAGGGAAAAATGACTCACATGGGAAAACAAGTGTCAGGAAACTGCCCCAGTGCGGAAGACTGCAAGGTAATGCTGAGGAAGGGCTTGAGGGAATGAGTTAGGCTAGACTTGGAACCTGCTTTCAGTTCTAGAATGCACAGTAGGCCTCAGGGTAAGAAACTGCCAGCTCAGGGGCCAGTGCCCAGCTTCCCAGCGATTTGAACAGCTGGGGCCATGAACCCTGACGACTAGAGAAGGGGGGCTGGGCTCTAAGTATCTCTGGGGTGCCCCCAACAGTGGAGAGGGAGCAGGGAAGAGAAAAATCATAGCAAACACATACTTCTTTCTCCTCTCATCTGTCATTGAAAGATTGAGGAGGGATCCATACAACTCCAAATCCATCTTAACTCCCACACTGGGCCGCACTTTCTAAGGATAAGCAAAAAGAGAAAATGATTTGATATTTGATAGAGCTGACAATGGGAACCAATCTAGTAGAGAAGAAAATACCTCTTTGTGAAAGATCTTGCTTCAAGAATAGGTGGAAAGTTGAGGTATAGGTATCTCCTGCTGTTATAAAAGCCCTACATCGGTACCTATTTTCAGTAACTGAAAGAAATTTGAAGAGGACGTTCACTTTTATGAAAAAAGGCAAAAGGCAAAAATAGCTCCCATGCTTGTTTTGCAGTGAGCTGATAATGCAGCAGTACCCACTCTGAGCAGCAAGAGCAGGCGTGCCAAGCTCCCTCCCTAGGAACTACATTCAGCATCTCAGCATCGGGTCTCCATAGCTTAGAAATTTGTCTGTGAGCACGTATGCTTTATCTCAATCTATTTTGTGCATCAGTTAGCAAGATGTGTCCTGAGGTATCAGAAAAGTCTAAGAGAGGTTATTTTTGGGTCTGGGGATGCTCAAAAAATTTTCCATGTAAATTAATGGTAATGACTTTTTTGCTTTATGCCATTTCAGTTTACAAAGGATTTCATAGAAACACTCTACTTTTGGATAGCAGGGGAAACCTGTAATCCCTTATTTTTGAAACAAGATTTCAGAGGCTGTTGCACCCATGAAAAGGGCAGGAAATACTTCTTTCAATGAAAAACATGATTATAGAATTAAAAATGCAATATCTGGGGAAGATGGCCGGGTAGGAGGATCGTAAGCTCACCTTGCCCCATTATACAACTAGATATCACCCACACTAGGGTAAATAACCCAGAAAATGACCAGAAGACTGGGAGAACATACTCTCCACAGCTAACTGTAGAGAAGAGGCCACATCAAAGAGGGTGGGAAGGGCAGAGATGTGGTCAGGAGCCAAAGGGACCTGTAGGACTGTCTGCAGGAGGGAGGGAGCCTGTAGACATGAAGAGGACAGAGGAGGAGACTCCCACACCAAGCACCCCAGGCACAGGGGATCCACACTGGGAAGACAAATCTCCATAACATTTGGTGTTGAAACCAGAGGGGCATGATTTTGTGAATTCTTATAATCAGCAAGGCTTAACACCTGGAACTTTAGAAATCACTGGGCTTGGCTCTGGGAGACCCAGGAGGGTGATAGGAAACTAAATCCCCGCCATTAGAGAAAGCACAACAAACAGCCCCATGGGGATACAAGCATAGAAGCAGCAGTTTGAAAAACACCTGGGGTATACAGGAGGGAGATTTGTTTGTTAATCTCAGTGTGTGCATTGGGAGACTTCTCCAAGAACAAAAGAGCTAGTGGGCACAGTTTCCCTCCCCTCACCCCCCACCCCCAGCCTAGATACAAGACACCTGCAGGAACCAGCACAGTGCCAACACTCTCCACCTAGTTTGCTAATAGTGTGCCCTGCCCCCTCTAATATGCCCTTTGCCAGAGCCCATCCAAAATAGTGCCACTAGCCTGGTAGTGTGCAAGGAGTCCTGACAGGGGCTAACAAACTCCAAAGTGACTCCTGCCCCAGGGAGAGGGGAAGATAACCATACATACCAGTCCAACTCCAGCCTTAGCAGTGGGCTGGGGCAGACGTGTGGTCTGACTGCAGGTTCCACCCACCAGTGAAAGCTTCTCAGGGTACAACACAGGGAAAGCACACTGAAGTTCAGTGCTGCTGTATCTCTGGCAAATGTCTGGTCTGACTCAAAGCCCAAAGCGGCCTCAGACTGGCCCACAAACAACACAGGGATCAAATCCCACCCACAACAGACAAAGAGATCCATTGCAGATGACTGGACTGAAGACAAAAGCAGCTCAGCCACAATAGTAGGGCATATGCAATGCACATAGGAGACATCTCCAAAGTGCCAGGTTCAGTTGAACAGGGGACATTGCACTGCAGAGCACTACAGGTCCTCTTCTTCATAAGGTCACTACTTTTAAAAGCAGAAGATATAGCTGACTTTCCTAACACATAGAAACAGACACAGAGGGGTGTCTGGGTGACTCAGTCATTAAGCATTAAGCATTTGCCTTCGGCTCAGGTCATGATCCCAGGGTTCTCGATTAAGCCCCATGTTGGGCTCTCTGCTCAGTGGGGAGCCTGCTTCTCTCTCTCCCTCTGCCTGCTGCTCCCCCTGCTTGTTCTCTCTCTGGTAAATAAATAAAATCTTAAGAACAACAACAACAACAACAAACAGACACAGAGAGTTAGACAAAATGAGGAGACAGAGGAGAGTTAGACAAAATGAGGAGACAGAGGAATATACCCAAATGAAAGAAAGAGCAGGACAAAATCACAGCAAAGAGACCTAAATGAAATGGAGATAAGTAATACGCCTGATAGAGAATTTAAAGTAATGCTCAAAAAGATACTCATTGGACTTGAAAAAAGAATGGAAGACCTCCGTAAGGCCCTCAATAAAGAGATAGAAAGCATAAAAAAGAACCAATAAGAGATGATACACTCAATAATTGAAATTAAAAATAAACTAGATGGAATAAATAATAGACTAGAGGAAGCAGAAGAACAGATCAGCAACCTGGAAGACAGAGTCATGGAAAACAATCAAGCTGAACAGAAGAAGAAAAAATAATAATAAAAAATGAAAATAGACTTAAGGAACTCAGCAATACCATCAAGCGTAATAACATTAGCATTATAGGGATCCCACAGGAGAGGAGAGAGAAAAGGGGGCAGAAAATTTATTTGAACGGATAATAGTTGAAAACTTCCCAAATCTGAGGAACGAAACAGAAATCCAGATCCAGGAGGCACAGAGATCCCCCAACAAAATCAACCCAAGGAGGTCCACATCAAGACATAGTAATTAAAGTGACAAAAAGTAATGATAAAGAGAGAATTTTAAAAGTATCAAGATAAAAGAAAAGAGTTACATACAAGGAACACCCCATAAGGCTATCAGCTGATTTTTCAGCAGGTAAACTTTACAGGCCAGAAGGAAGTGGCATGATATACTCAAAATGCTGAAAGAAAAAAAACCTGCAACCCAAAACACTCTATCCAGCATGGCTATCATTCAGAATAGAAGGAAAGATAAAGAGTTTCCCAAACAAAACTTAAAGGAATTCATGAGCACTAAATCAGCCTTACAAGAAATGTTAAAGGGGACTCTCTGAGTGGAAAGGAAAGACCTTAGGTAGGAGTAAGAAAAGTAGGAAGCACAAAAGCAGTCAAATTAAGTATATCTATAAAAATCAGTCAAGGGATTCACAGAATAAAAAGATATAAAGTATGACACCATATACCTAAAATGTGGGGGAGGAGTAAGAATAGGTTCAAACTTAAGTGACCAACAACTTAATATAGACTAGTATATGCATAAGCTGTTATATACAAACCTAATGGTAATCACAAATCAAAAATCAGTAATAGATATGCAAAAAATAAAGAGAAAGGAAACCAAGTATATCACTAAAGAAAGCCAGCTAACAGTAAGAGAGGAGAGCAAGAGAAGGAACACAGAAGAACTACAAAAACAACTATAGAAAAGTAACAGTATGGCAATAAGTACACACCTATCAAGAGTTACTTTGAATGTAAATGAACTAAACACTCCAATCAAAAGACATAGGGTGATGGAAAAGATAAAAATGCAAGGCCCATTTATATGCTGCCTACAAGAGACTCATTTCAAACCTAAAGACACATGCAGATTGAAAGCAAAGGGATGGAAAAGCATTTATCATGCAAATGGAGGTGAAAAGAAAGCCTAGGTACCAATACTTATATTGAACAAAATAGACTTTAAAACAAAGACTTTAACAAGAGACAGAGAAGGACACTATATAACCACAAAGGGAATTCAACAAGAAGATATAACAATTGTAAATATTTATGCACCCATTATGGAGCACCCAAATACATAAAGCAATTAATAACAAACATAAAGGAAGTAATCGATAATAATGCAATAATAGCAGGGGACTTTAAAATCATCCAAACAGAAAATCATCAAGGAAATAGTGCCTTTAAATGACACACTGGGCCAGTTGGCTTTAACATATATATTCAGAACATTCCATCCTGAAACAGCAGAATACACGTTCCTTTCAAGGACACATGGAACATTCTCCAGAATAGATCATATATTAGGCCACAAACAAGTGTCAACAAATTCAAAAAGAATGAAGTCATACTGTGCATCTTTTTTATTTTTTTTTATTTTTTATTTTTTAAAGATTTTATTTATTTATTTGACAGAGATAGAGACAGCCAGCGAGAGAGGGAATGTGCATCTTTTTTAAACACAATGCTATGAAACTGGAAATCAGCCACAAGAAAAAATCTGGTAAAGAACACAAGGAAATCTGGAAATACATGGAGGTTAAATAGCATACTACTAAACACTGAAAAGGTCAACCAAAAAATCAAAGAGAAAATAAAAAAATGCATGGAGACAAATGCAAATGAAAATACAATGGTCCAAAATCTTTGGTATGTAGCAAAAGCTGTTCTAAGAAGGAAGTTTATAGCAAAATGGGCCTACCTCAAGAAGCAAGAAAAAATATCAAATAAACAACCTAACTTTATACTTAAAGGAGTTAGAAAAAAAACAAACAAAACCCCAAACTAGAATAGACAGAAGGAAATAATAAAGATTAGAGCAGAGATAAATGAAATAGAAACTAAAAAAAAAAAAAGAAAGAAAGAATAAAAAAAGAACAGATCAATGAAACCAGGAGCTGGTTCTTTGAAAAGATCAATAAAATTGATAAACCCTTAGCTAGACTCACCAAGAAAAAAAAAAGAGAGAGAGAGAGCTCAAATAAACAAAATCAGAAATGAAAGAGGAGAAATAAAAACCAACATACAGAATTACCAAGGATTATAAGAGAATGTTATAAAAAATTATATGCCAAGAAATCAGATAACCTAGAAGAAATGGATAAGTTCCTGGAAACATATAACCTCCCAAAACTGAACCAGGAAGAAATAGAAAATTTGAACAGACTGATTACCAGTAATGAAATTACATCAGTAATCAAAAAACTTCCAACAAACAAAAGACCAGGACCAGATGGCTTCACCAGCAAATTCTACCAACATTTAAAGAAGAGTTAATACTTAAGCTTCTCAAACTATTTCAAAAATTAGAAGAGTAAGGAAAGCTTCCAAATTTATTCTATGCATTCCCTGATACCAAAACCAAATAAAAACACTACAAAAAAAGAGAAATACACGTCAATATCTCTGATGAACATAAATGCAATCAAGAATCATCAAAAAAATATTAGCAAACTGAATCCAACAATACATCAAAAAAATTGTTCACCATGATCAAGTGGGATTTATTCCTGGGATGCAAAGTTGGTTCAGTATTCATAAATCAATCAGTGTGGTACATCATATCAACAAGAGAAAGGATACAAACAATATGATCATCTCAATAGATACAGAAAAAGTATCTATTGGTTGACAAAGTACAACCTTCATTCATGATAAAAGTCCTCAACAAAGTAGGTTGAGAGAACATACCTCAACATTGTAAAGGTCATATATGAAAAACCTATAGCTAACATCACACTCAATAGTGAAAAAGTAAGAGTTTTCCTCCTAAGGTCAGGAAAAAGACAAGGATGTCTACTCTCACCACTTTTATTCAACATAGTACTAGAAGTCCTAGTCACAGCAATCAGACAAGAAAAAGAAATAAAAGGCATTCAAATTGGTAAGGAAGAAGTCAAACTTTCACTATTGCAGATGACAATACTACATATAGAAAACCCTAAAGACTCCACCAAAAACTACTAGAACTGATAAATGAATTCAGTAAGGTCATAAGTTACAAAATCAATGTAATCCATTGCTTTTTCTATACACTAATAATGAAGTAGCAGAAAGAGAAATTAAGAAAACAATCCCATTTATAATTGCACCAAAAATAATAAAATACTTAGGAATAAACTAAGCAAAGAGGTGAAAGACCTATACTCTGAAAACTATAAAACACTGATGAAAGAAATTGAAGATGACACATACAAATGGAAAGATTTTCCATGCTCACGGATAGGAAGAACAAATATTGTTAAAATGTTTATACTGCCCAAAGCAATCTACAGATCTAATGCAATCTCTATGAAAAAATCAGCAGCATTTTTCACAGAACCAAAACAAATAATCCTAAAATTTGTATGGAGCCACGAAAGACTCCAAATAGCCAAAGCAATTTTGAAAAAGGAACAAACCTGGAGGTATCACAATCCCAGATTTCAGGATATATTACAAAGCTGTGGTAATCAAAACAGTATGGTACTGGCACAAAAACAGACACATAGGTCGATGGAACAGAATAGAGAGCCCGGAAATAAACCCATGATTATATGACCAATTAATCTTCAAAGACACAAGAATATGCAGTGGGAAAAAGACAGTTTCTTCAATAAGTGGTGTTGGGAACACTGGATAGATACACGCAAAAGAATGAAACTTTCTTTTTTCTTTCTTACACCATCCACAAAAATAAACTCAAAATGGATTAAAGACCTAAAGGTGAGACTTGAAACCATGAAAATCCTAGAAGAGAGCACAGGCAGAAATTTCTCTGATATTGGCTATAGTAACATTTTTCTAGATATGTGTCCTGAGGCAAGGGAAACAAAAGCAAAAATAAACTATTGGGACTACATCAAAATAAAAAGCTTCTGCACAGCAGAGGAACAGTCAACAAAACTAAAAGAAAGCCTACTGAATGGGAGAAGATAACTGACATATCTGATATGGGTTAGTATCCAAATGACATCTTTGATAAAGGGTTAGTATCCAAAATATATAAGGAACTTACACAACTCAATATCAAGAAAACAAATAATCCAATTTAAAAATGGGCAGAAGACACAAACAGACATTTCTCCAAGGAAGACATGCAGATGGCCAACAGACACATGGAAAGAAGCTCAATATGACTCACCATCAGGGAAATGCAAATCAAAACCACAATGAGAGGTCACCTGACACTGTCATAATGGCTAGAATCAAAAGAACAAGAAACAACAAATGTTGGTGAGGATGTGGAGAAAAAGGAATCCTCATGCACTGTTGATGGGGATGCAAACTGGTGCAGCCACTGTGGGAAACAATATGGAGGTTCCTCAAAAAATTAAAAATACAATTATCATATGATCCAGTAATTCCACTGCTAGGCATTTACCCAAAGAATACAAAAACACTAATTCAAAAAGATATAGATGTATCTCTATGTTTACTGCAACACTATTTACAATAGCCAAAATATGGAAGCAGACAAAGTGTCCATCTATAGACCAATGGATAAAGAAGAGGTGAGATATATATATGGTGAAATATTACTGAGCCATATAAAAGAATGAAATCTTGTCATTTGCAACAACATGGATGGAGTTAGAGAGTATAATGGTAAGTGAAATAAATTGGTCAGAGAAAGACAAATACCATATGATTTCACAATTTCACTCATATACGGAATTTAAGAAACAAAACAAATGGACAAAGAAAAAAAAGGAGACAAACCAAAAAAGACTCTTAATTCTAGTGAACAAACTGATGGTTACTGGAGGGGAGGTGGGTGAGGAGATGAGTAAAATAGGTGATGGGGATTAAGAGTACTTTTATTATGATGAGCACTGAGTAATGTATAGAATTGTTGAATCCGTATATTGCACATCTGAAACTAATGTAACACTATATGTTAACTATACTGGAACTAAAATATAAAATTAAAAAATGCAACAGAAGCAGTGAAGAGCAGATAATCTCTTGATCTCACAGTTTCATCAGAAATGCTTGAGAATTCATTCACAAGAAAAAAAGATGAAAGAAATGACCAAGATTAGTAAAATAGTAAGGGACATAAAGATTGCTAGCAATTTATGCATAACATTAACTCTGAAAAGGCGAGCAGAGCAGTGAGTAGACAATTAAAAAAATTTTGATCAAGAAAATATTTCTGAACTTTAGCTTTGACTTAAGATTGGAAGCTCTCAGCAATGATAGGTAAATACAATACAAACCTCTAAATATATCTATTTTTTTCTGGTGTGTTTTTTTGCATAAATAAAGAAAAATCTTAAATGTATGCAGGCAGAAAACAAATTATCTAAAATGGAAAAAAATCAGATGGCATCAATTTCTTTGCAAAACTACATACCAGGAGACCACACAACAATGTCTGAAGAATTTAGAAGAAAATGATTCTGGTGTAATAACTATATAATTAGCCAAACCATTTTTTTAGGTGCTAAAATATTCATTTTTTTTTCATTTTTAGTTACCCAAGTGATTTTTTTCAAGTGATAATATTTTTATTCTATAAGTGGATGCCTTAAAAATTCCCCATTCCTGAATCTTATAATGCAGTATAGGTAATAATTTGTATTTAGTTTGAAGAAACTTAAATTTCCAATAAGCAAAAACAAAAATTTAAATGATCCATAGCTCTACCTCCAAGATAATAAAAAAATTGAGCATTAAACTTTACTGTGTATATTTCCTGTAAATGCTGTAATCTAACCTATAAATGCATGTACACATTTTACAAAAATCACAGAAATGGTACTACACTATATATATTACTTTGAAACCCATTTTATTTACTGATCAGAATATCATGAATATATTTTCATGTTAATTAACATTGGTACAATATTATTTTTAATGGCTGCATAGTTTTTCTTTGTGTGGATGATCTATTAATGATTTATTATTCAGTCCTCTATGATTGGGCATTTGTTTCTAATTTTACAGACTTATAAGTCATGCTGATATCAATATCTTGCATATACATTCTTGCCCTCCTGACTTTCTAAGAGTATCTAATTGCTGATCCAAATCAAGTGTGTATTTAATTTTTTAAAGTTTTAATTTTAATTCTAGTTAGTTAACCTACAGTGTTATATTAGTTTCAGGTGTACAATATGGTTATTCCACAATCCCATACATCATCCCCTGCTCATCACAATAAGTGTACTCCTTGATTCCCATCATCTGTTTAACCCATCCCCTACTCCTGCCCCTCTAACTAACTTTCAGTTTGTTCTCTATAGTTAAGAATCTGTTTCTTGGTTTCTCTCTCTCTCTCTCTCTTTCTCTCTCAATCTCCCTCTCTCTTTTTCCCTTTGCTCCCAAGTGTCCATCGATTGATGAATGGATAAAGAAGATGTGGTATATATAAGTATATATACAATGAATGTTATTCAGCCATAAAAAAGAATGAAGTCTTGCCATTTGCAACAATAGGGATGGAGTTAGTATAATGCAAAGTGAAATAAGTCAGAGACTGACAAATACCATATGATTTCACTCATATGTGGAATTGAAGAAACAATCAAATGTATATTTAAAAATCTTGATTAATATTATCAAACTATCTTCCTGAAGACAGTGTCCATCTTCCCCATAACCTTGTTAATAGTTAGCATTTTCATTAAGTTTAACCTGGGCCAATCAAATAAAGAGAAAATCGTATCCCTTAGTGGAATACAGTTTTTCATATTCTTTTATGTACTGTTAGTTTTTTTTTATTAAAAAAAACCCTTACTGTTATTATTTAGAGCTTCTCTATGTTAATTATATTGATGGTTTATCTCATACATTGTATTTTCATGGAGTTTCTTTGATATACAGAATTTAAGAAATATATCTATATCTTTATATCTGTATTCAAACCGGCAATTTCTTTCATTTTGGATTTGCCTTTGGTTTTAGGAAAGTCTATTCTCCAACCCAAATAACATGGAATTTATATTGGTCTTAAGTTGTGAGAAAGGAATATAGCTTTTTGATTAGCCTAGAGTTTCCCCAGAATATGTTTTATGGACAATAGTTCTGTGGGATGTTAATGGGATTAATCAAAAGAAGGATTTTATGATCAAATAAGCTTGGGAAACATAAGGTTTAAGCAAAACTGTCAGGTTTCTTTACTGCAATACTTAGTCAGGGGGAGCGTATTCATTGCGGTATAATTTGGAGTGCTAAACAGTGGGAACAGTTTAAATATACATCAAAATCATACCAGATAAATAAATGATGTTTTTCCATAAGGGGGAATACTATGCAGCTGTAAAAAATGAGAATGCTTGATCCATATTGTGAGAAAGGACATCTGAGATAAATTGTTAATGGAAAAAGCAAGAATAGGATGCATCATCTATTTTGTGTAATAAAGAAAACAGTAAGATCATATACACAGACTTTTTAAGATAAGCATAAAGAAACCTTAGAAAGCTCACAAGAAAGTAAGAACAGTGGCTAGAGGGAGAAATCATTTCCTGATTACCCTTTTACACTAACTGTTGTTTTAAACCACATGAATATATTTCTTACAAAAATAAATTTAAAACATTTTTGAATGGAAAGCCTCTCAGAGGCTTCAGTATGCTAATATACATTGTGACTTTCCAAGTTGCAGGCAGTGGTGGTGTATGCAGTTGCCTATAAAATCATTTGAGTTAGAGAATTCTACAAAATTTTGGTTGATCAGGTTTCCCTCCAAATTTATGGAATAATCCTTACAGATTTCACATGCCATCTTAGCATATACCAAATACAACATTTTATAGTCCTGGATTTCTGTGTGTGTGTGTGTACGGGTGTGATTTCTGTTCCATTTCTTTATTGATTAATTCTATCCCCAGAAACGATATTTTCATATCTGGAAGAGCAAGTCACTTCTTATCATTGTTTTTCATTATTTTGCTGATATCAAAATTAATTCTTCTTGTTCAATCTTTTCTTGAACTATTTTTATCCATTTATTCTTTTTGAATGACTTGCTTTATCACTTACCTAAACATACTTGTGGGAAGTTGGTGGAGAACTGATAGCTTTAGGGAATTATATAAAGATAGAAGGGTGTTTCCACCTTTTGACTACTGTGAATCATGCTGTTATGAATACTGGTATACGAATACGAAAAAAGAGATAGAAAGGAGACTGTTTCTTATATGCCCTTAGATACTGCCCAGTGTTTGAATCAGGAGAAATGTATTTCTCAAATATTCTCTTATGCCATCCAGTAAAGTCTAAAATAGCATAATGTTTTAATTTTCTTCATGTAACTCCTATTTCTTAAATATTCAAAGTGTTTTAATTTTGTTTCTGCTGTAAAGGAGACCTGTTATACATTTATTTTCTCAAGGATTATTGCTGATAAAACCTACTTTTTTCTTTAATAGATATTATATTTTAACAAATTTATTTTGACATTTATTGAAACAAAGATATGTTTTCCTTTGACCAATTAAGTAAATGAAATATAACAGATTTCCTGATAACTTACTAACCTTATTTGCTGGAAAACGTCATGCTCAAAAACAAACCATTGTTATTTTAATATCATTTTGATTTTTTTGGTGACTTTTAATTAGGATGTTTGCATATATGTTTGTAAATGGAATTGGCCTGAAGGTTTGTTTTTGGAATTCTCTTTGTTAGTTTTTTACAATTATGTTGTGCCAAGTGTGTATAATAACTTAGCAAGTACTCCATATGGTTTTGAACTCTTGAAGAGCTTATAGGGTATTCGAAAGAATTCTCTGCACAAATTTTGGTCCCAGTGCCTTTTATAAATGTAGTTCTTGAACAGTATTTCTATTCCTTTCCCCTCAAGCTGCATCAATTTGATATTTACAGTTTTGTAGGAAATCATCCATTTTTATCTTACTGTCAATTACGCTGTCTAGCCTGGGGGAGCCTTGTGCCCAAAGAGGAGCTGCCTCTGGAAGCTGATCGTGGCAGCCCAAAGGAATCTCAAACCAGGGGGTCCTATCTTTCTCAGGCTTACACTTTCCCCTCCAAATTAGGGGCTGCTATTTTATGTCTTGTCCATGATAGTCCTTGGTGGTGGCTGCATCTTCTTTGGCTCTATCTGCACAGTATCTACCAGAAATGGAGTGAAATTTCTGGCATTTGTATGGCAACCTTCCTAGTTTCTATATTAATGTAGGCTTTTTTTTTTTTTAAAGTTTCCTCCTCCTCCTTCTTTACTCTGCTCACTCTAATTTCTTCCTGGGAGTCAAGGTTAAGGGATTGTTTTTATGCAACCATCTTCCCCTGAAGTGTCCATGTACTTTTCATTCTTGGCTTAACTGCTTTTCATCAACAGCCGAGACAATACCAGGGGCCCTGGGCTGTATCTGTAAATGTAGCAGGTGTCAGGGGAGGAGATTAATCATAACATCTAGCATAAACAATCAGTCCTGGAAACACAAATATGCGGACACCCCTTTGGCCAAGGCCTGGAGCAGCTTGGCAAAGGATCCACATTTCTTTTCTTTCGTTTATTTGTGAAATAATCAAGAAGGTGGAAAATTTGAGAAGTAATGCTCCAGGTACATTTTCTGATATTTCCCCTTTCCCCTCTCATACTCTGTCAATTAGTTGATTTTCAATTTTCATTATTATTAATGAAAGAAAAGATATGTATAAATATAAAAATTTCAGCTAGTTTCTGATGCTGGGCTGTAACATATAAAAGACAAAATGCTGCAAAAAAGTAACAACACATATTTTTATAGTCTTTGTTACAACTGGTAATTATAGAGAATTATATTACAGTTAATATATACACATTCATGTTCATGTCCACAAATTTCCAGGTAATTAAAGTCACGAATGATGCTGTTTTCTGGCATAGCATCCTTTCCCAGTACTATTGGTAATATTTGGAATTCAAAATAGGCATGTCATTTCTACAGTTCTACTGCAAAGTTAGGGACACAGAAGTTTAATTAATAGAAAATGATAGATGACCAATATTAATAAATGATTCAGGAAAACTGAAATCCCCCCACTATCTAAATATCATTCATTTGGGTGTCTTTCTCATTTTTCATCCTCATTACAGACTTTTTCTTGGTCTTGGTGGTGGGCCCTCTGATGAAGAAATGTTGGCTCATTCATCTTACTTGTCCTCAGGGGCATTGTCCTGGAACCTTCTGGGACCACTGCAACCTGACAGCCTGTACAGCACCCTCCAGAGTGGGCTTGGCTCTGAATAACTTTGGAAGCTATGGCACATTCCTCCTCATTTTAGTAGAACAGGGAGGTCGATGTATTTTTCAAAGCCAAATGTTTCCTTTTTACACTGATTTTTTACAATCCACTCCCTTTCATAGGACTTCCTGGGCAGTGTCACAGTTCACCAGAACAGCCACAGCCAAGGCACCAGCTTGCAAATTGTGGCAGCACTCAATTACAGATGATGATATTACTGCATTAATAACGAGCCCACATCTTCACTTTCATGAATGTTACAACATTAGGATATTTTCTATAACTACTGTAAACATAAGAGGGGATGGCAGAGGGCACTGAAGCAGTCCCCACAGGGATCTAGGGATGTAGCTAGAAGTAGCTTGTTTTAAAGCTTGGTGTTTTATCTTAGGTCAGCTGAAAGAACACACTGGAGTAATCAATTTTCAAAGAGCAGATTAGTTAACAAAATTATCATTAATTTTTTTAAAAACGTCTATTTATTTGTTTGAGAAAGAGAGTGTAGTAGCAGAGGGAGAGGGAAAGAATCTCAAGCAGACTTCCCGCTGAGCTTGGAGACTGACATGGGACTGGATCTCACGATCCTGGGACCATGACCTGAGATGAAATCGAGAGTCAGATACTCAACTGACTGAGCCACCCAAGTGCCCCCAAAATTATTATTTATGCACACATATAAACATATGTGTATATGTATATATTCATAGCAGGTTGTAGAAACATGCTTAATGACATAGGATATCATTTATGATACAGTAAATGAAATAAGCAGAAAATAAGATGTATATAAAAATTACTCCTATTATGAAAAGATATTCAACCCTACTTTAAAAAGAGAAATGCAAATTTTAACTATAATGGGCAAAAATCTAAAAGCCTGACAATATAGTACTCTGTTGGGAAGGCTATAGAGAAACAGGGACTCTCATTCACTGCTGGTGATATTGTAAATTAGTACCATCCCATATGGAGGGCAAATATCAAAATTAATATGTTATATATCTTTGACTCAGCAATTCCATTTCTGGAATTTTTTTGCTATAGATAGTCTTGCATGATATATGTGAATAGGTTATCCATGGCCGCAATCTGTAATAGCAAAAGGCTGGAGATAAACCAAAGTCCACCAAAAGTAATTGGTTAAATAACATTGTACATTTGTAGCCCAGAGTACTGTGTAGCTGAGAAAAAGAATAGAGAAGCTCTTCATGAACTGATATGGAAATATCTCTAAGATATATTAAATTTTAAAAATAGGATACAGGATGATATGCATAAAAACCTACACTTTGTGTTACAGAGAGGGAAACCATCTATATTTGTGTTGACCTGTATGTATGTAAGATACTTCAAAAGAAACTAAGAATAGCATTTGTCTAGAGAGGGAGTAAGAGCTAAAAGAATATTCATTGAAATGTTAGAGCCTTTTATGAATGATAGGCAAACAGGCGATTAAAGAAATCATAGAAATTTTCAGTATACTTCATAATTGACTCATATTTAAAAATGCAAAATAAAGTTTTAAATGACTTTCCAGGAAATTGGCCAAGTCTACCTGTAGCATTTTATAGCCCTGAGGTACTTATGAATATAGCAGCAAGGGGTGGGGGCTGTGGAGACTGTCTGGGCCTTATGCTCTACTCAATGTTTGCCACTCCTTCCAGGGACAGCATTTGTCCCATACACTCTTAGACCAGCTGGGAAAATTCCAGGTGGGCTGAAGTAGAGGAGTCAGCAAGGCAAAATGCATGAGGTCAAGTAAGCATGGGAAGGCAGTGGGGTCCATCCACACTTTGGCTAATTTAAAGGTAAAAACTTATGAATAATATCATTCTAGGCAAAGCTCCACACCTCAAAAGGTAATTTCTTATGAAGGAACTTTTGGGGTTATCCCAATGACAGCAGTTTCCTGAGAGCTTGTAAAAGCAAAATCCTTTGAATAGCATTTAATTTACAGTTACAAAATATGAAGCATACATTCCAGAAAAAGTGGATGAACAAAATTATCTGGTATTATGAATGATTTTTAAGCACTCATGCTACTACTACAGAGCTCAAGAAATATAATAGTGCCAGCCCCTCAGAGGCACCTCTAAGTCTCTGCTGGATCACTCCCCTTTCCCTCCCATTAAGAGAATCCTGTCTTCACTTTCATGGTGACTACTACTGTGCTTGCATTGGTAGTTTTACCACCGACTGATGTGCTCTTACAGATGTACTTTCATTTTGTTTTAAAACTTTGTAAAAGCCATCCACATGGCATGGAGCTACATTTTGTCATTGTAATAATTACATCATGTTCTGTTACATGCTTCTGCCATAGTTTTTTACCCATCCAACTAATGATGGGCCTTTGGAATATCTCCAGTTTGGGGCATTAAGAACAAGGCTGATCTGAACCATATGCTAGCTGCATTTGGGTGCACACATGCATGCATTTTTCTAGGGCAATTACCCCCGAGTGAAACTGTGGGGTTATAGTGTATGGATAGCTTCTGCTTTTCTGGATACTACAAAATGTTTTCCAATATGGTTTTATCAATGTATACTTCTAGCAGTCTACAAATGTTCTCATTGTTTCCTAATTTCACCAAAAGTTCTAAATGCTTAGTTCAGTCAGACTTCTTTTTTTTTTTTAAAGATTTTATTTATTTATTCGACAGAGATAGAGACAGCCAGCGAGAGAGGCAACACAAGCAGGGGGAGTGGGAGAGGAAGAAGCAGGCTCATAGCGGAGGAGCCTGATGTGGGGCTCGATCCCACAAAGCTGGGATCACGCCCTGAGCTGAAGGCAGACGCTCAACCGCTGTGCCACCCAGGCGCCCCCAGTCAGACTTCTTAACATTTGCTAGTCTAATGGGTGTGCAGTAAGATGTCACTATGGTTTTAATTTGTATTTCACTGGTGACAAATGAAGTTGTGTGCCTCCTCACATATTAATTGGTCATTTGGACATTTCCTTTTTTGTGAAGTGCATGTTCAAAACTTTTGCCTGTTCTTTTATTGGATTGCCTTTCTTTAATAGTGCTTAATTTAATCCATGTATTAATAAAGAGTCTGAATGATGAATGATCAGGGCTGGAGGTTCACCATGCAGCCAGAAGCAAACGCAGCAATCTAAGATTTTTCACAAAACTTTTTTATGTAATTAGCTGGCACAAATTATTCATCAGGCAAATTGGGCCTAACCGTCTGCCCACCACAGTGTCTGCTGCCAGTCATCTACCCGTGCATCCAGCTCAATGAATGAGGCCGACAGCAGTAGTGAACACTCACCAAACTCTTCCCGGGTGCCTGGCACTGGGCTAAGCATGTGCCTTATTTACTTCTCTCAATACCTCTATGTGGAATGTTCCATTCAGCTTAGAGGCTTAAATAACTTGACCATGATGACTCAACTAGAGAGTGATGTGGCTGGGAGTTGATTCCCTCATTTAACTCCAGAGCCTGTGTTCTTAACTTAATTATTATACTGCCTTAAACAAAGTTTCCTTCTGGTTTCAAATTTGGAATTATTGTGTGCTGTGGAAATGGCAATCAGTTCTGGCAGAAGACAATATGATGAAGTACTTAGGTTAGAGCTAGTAAAACTTAAATTCTCTAAAAGTATATCATAATGCATTATGAAGGATATTGGCATAAAGGAAATAGGCTTACATAAAGCTTACTATGCACTTGACTTATGTTTACTTCACAGGATGTATGTGGATGACAAATATGGGTTCTTTCCCCTCACTACTGTATCCATAAACATTTTACACATCCTAAGTAGATAAAATCAGATGCTCTTCTCCAGACTCATTTTTTAAGGTTAAAATCATGAAACAAACATATGGTACTGTCTCCTCTGATTGACTTATTTCGCTTAGCATTATACTCTTTAGCTCCACTCCTATTGTGGCAAATGGCAAGATTTCCTTCTTTTTTATGGCCAAATAATATTCCAGTGTGTGTGTGTGTGTGTGTGTGTGTGTGTCTGTGTGTGTCTGTGTATGTGTGTGTATCTCATATCTTCTTTATCCATTCATCCTCACTCATATGTGGAATTTAAGAAACAAAACAAATGAGCAAAGGGAAAAAAGAGAGAGACAAACAAAGAAACAGACTCTTAACTATAGTGAACAAACTCATAGTTACCAAGGGGAGGAGGATGGGGAGATGGGCGAAACAGGTGAGCACTTAGCATGGTGAGCACTGAGTAATGTATAGAATTGTTGAATCACTCACCACATTGTACACCTGAAACTAATAGTGTTTATTGGAATTAAATTAAAAACTTAATAAAAATAATTAAATTTTAAAAATAAACAAATAAAAGAAAGAAGTTTAAAAAATCATGAAATAAACAATGATGGCAAACCTAAACATGCACCCAGTACAGCTACCCTAAATTCTCTCAAGGAAGTAAGACAATCCAGCACACGCTGTATGGAGTCTCAAAGGGCTTTCTTACTCATTAATAAGCATAAGACAGCAAAACATTCAAGAGCAAAACTTTAGAAACTACTATGTCTTGGGCAAGACTCCAGAGATCTGTGGAAATACCTTTGTTTTCATGTTAAACTTTGAATTTGTTGGAAGATAAACAAACTGTATTTTGAAACAAAACTATAAGAAGGTAACCAGACTTGGAAAAGATCATGAGAACCAAGAGCTAAGCTACAGTCCATGCAGACAAAGGCAGTTTCTAAGCAGTTTATAGAACAGACTTTAAATCAGAGGGCTTTCATTTTTCCCTTTTGAGGGAACCTTCTGGCTCGAACATGTTCACAGTCCCTGTACAGATTGCAAAGCTATGTTCTTTCTCCCGCTGAGACCCCACTCAGGCTTGTAGTTTCATTTGGAAGAATAATTTTCAATGTCTCCTTCTAGGCTGAGCATTAATCCCCCCACTGCTTGATCGATTAAATCCTACTGCCTGTGTCTGGAAGGCAAAGTGTGGGCTTTATGTATTGCTTTCTGGCAAGCCCCATTTCCACGCTCCACGGAACAGGTGTAGCAGTGTAACTCTCTGCAGCAGGCTTTCAGACCCTCAGATCTTGGGGACCAACAGGTAGTGCCTCGTGTTACCATCTATTGAGTTTCCTTTTTTTATTTTAATGTTTTTTTATTATATTATGTTAGTCACCATACAGTACATCCCTGGTTTCTGATGTAAAGTTCGATGATGCCTTAGTTGTGTATAACACCCAGTGCACCATGCAATACATGCCCTCCTTACTACCCATCACCAATCTATCCCATTCCCCCATCCCCCTCCCCTCTGAAGCCCTCAGTTTGTTTCTCAGAGTCCATAGTCTCTCATGCTTCATTCCCCCTTCTGATTACCCCCCTTTCTTTATCCCTTTCTTCCCCTACCGATCTTCCTAGTTCTTAATGTTCCATAGATGAGAGAAATCATATGATAATTGTCTTTCTCTGCTTGACTTATTTCACTTAGCATTATCTCCTCCAGTGCCGTCCATGTTGCAGTTGAGTTTAAAGGCCAGTAATGATTCTACTGCTATCTGATGAATTTGGTTCGATAACAGTATCTTACCTTTCATATGGCATTTAATCGCTTACCAGGTGAAGATACATTATCTCGTTTGTGCTTCACAGCAGTTGTTTATGGGAAGCAGGGCTTTATCACTTTCCATTTAACAATGAGGGGGGACTGTGATCCTTGCCTAGAGTCACATAACTAGTAATGGCAATCTTGTTATTAAAACATAGATCATCTGATTATTAACACCAGTGTTCTTTTATGCTTCACATAATAAAGCTGAGATTAGAGAACTACAGAGAGCTTTCGAAGGGACCCACATTATCAATGCGCTCTGAGTCCAGAAAACTGACAGTAATATAAATGTCACATTGTCACTTACCTGAGCAGAACAAAACAGAATAAGCTATTTCAGTGTCGCCTCTAGGAGAAGTCTTAGAGAAAATTGCCAAGATTTCTTTGAAAACCCTAAAATGTGATCAGTCAAGCCCCCAAAGATAAACAGGCCTGCCTTGTAGGGAAACTTGTAATTCATAAGGTCTTACTGTACTGGCCTTGCCTTCCCAAACATTTTTTTTTTAAGATTTTATTTATTTATTTATTTATTTATTTATTTATTTATTTATTTATTTATTTATTTATTTATTTGACAGAGATAGAGACAGCCAGTGAGAGATGGAACACAAGCAGGGGGAGTGGGAGAGGAAGAAGCAGGCCCATAGCATAGGAGCTCAATCCCATAACGCCGGGATCACGCCCTGAGCCGAAGGCAGACGCTTAACCGCTGTGCCACCCAGGCGCCCCATCCTTCCCAAACATTTTGAATGTGTATCTTATTTCTCCACCTAGCAAACCCTAGAAGATAGGTGCTGTCTTGGTTTTCCCCAGGGGCACATCCTGAGATAAAGATTCAAGTGCAAGTGGAAGGAGGATTTGTTTATTTTAAAATAAATTATTTTTTTGTTAGAAGGAGAAAGAAACACCAGTAGGGAGTAGGGCAGTGGTACAGGGAAGGGTGTGTCATTGAGCCAGCTGCCGCTGGGGTGACTGGAACTTCACCCCAAGACAAAACCTTGGACACGGTGTAAAACACACACCTCAGAGACATCCCACCTGCGGGCTTAGGGAGCTGGGGTGTTCATATTCATTGCTGAGACTTCTGGGAGCAGGGGGTAATTCCTCCACCTTCTGGCATGCTGTGCAAGGGGGCAGAGCGGCATTCTGTAGGTGAGGAAAGAGCTCCCAGGCAAAGCGATGCAGACAGTGGTGGGGCAGAGTTGCTGGTAACCCTGAGGAGGATATGGAAGAACACCTGGATGGGAGGCTATAACAGCATCCAGGTCTTACATTTTTCTAATTTTCATTCGAAGTCCAGAGTAGTATTTGGGACATAAGAGTCCCTTGATAATGATGTACACATCAAGCTAACATCAGAGTGGTTATGAGAAATGCTTACAGGCAGACATGAAATCCTAACCAACAAAAGAGCATGGAAAGAAAGAAGAAACAAGAAAAGACAAAGGAGGCACCACAGGGGAGTCACTCCTACTCACACTTTCTCATAAATCTTGTCAGGATGCTCCGGCCATTCAATCATGCACACCACTCTGTTGGGCATGATCTCTGTGGTTGAGTAGTAGCCCTGGGGGAAGGCCAGTAGGAGAGCCAGGACCCAGATGACACAAATGACCACCTTGGTGGCCGTGGCTGACAGCCGGGGCTGGAGGGGATGGATGATGGCCATGTACCTGGAACAAAGAAAGGACGAATTTCTGATTTGGTCACCAAAATTTGCATCAGCGATTAGCATTGCGCCTACACAAAAATTCCAGGGAAACCTTTGACTTCTGATGATTTTAATGACTATTTTCTTATCCCTTTTGTATATTCTAACCTTAAATTTTATGACTCTTAGGACATAAAACCCTAAAATCCATAAGAAAAGACAATAGGTTTTTAAATATTTAGAACACATCTAGCAACATTCCAGAAGGGACGTTTTCATTGTTAGAATGCTCATGCTGGGGACATGATACCAAGTATAGATCAGAGGCATACAGTAGAATTAGAAGGACAAGAACAATGTTGTAAATTTATTCAATATAAAGACTATCTTTATCCTTTTTTGATTAAAGAATAACGTTGATAGAAATAGTGGTTTTTTAAAGTTCTTATGTGGCAATTTAAAAGGCTAGCAATCTTGTATCAGTCTCTACAATTTGAGGGGCAATGAATGTGTGTATGAGAAACGAGTGGCCTAATAGAAAACATCAGCTCCTGGCGAAATCTTCTCCATTCTTTGAACATCTAGAAGTCAGTGTGGCTAACAAGGCACGCCTCACAGGGAGAAAGACAGGGTCCACCTGCTGAGACACACACACTTGGGTATATTCCAGTCCAGGGTGGATGAAACCTTATTCACAGGAAGGGGAAAGCAACGTGAATGATGACTCAGGACTTGGAGCCACTCCCCCACATCCTCTCGCCTGGGATGGAGCCCCAAATGAGTGTGTCCACGTTTGAATTTGTGCCATCTCTGAAATGTAGCAGAGATCTTAGGAATAATAAATATTCCAATCAGCATTTCATATCAATTATAATCACATCAATTCTGCATCCTCCATTTTAAAAGGCATCTTGCTCTGTGTATTTTTTCTTGCCAAGTTTATGGATCCATCCCTTAAAATATGCATTCTTTGTCAGAGTAGAAATTATGTCTCATACTGGGGTTCAAATATTATCAGACAAAACCTCACAGTTGATTCTCTGATATGCAGGTATTTCTGGCTTCTATGGGACAGAATGGCCAATGGAGACTTCAGAAAAGAGCAGACAAATAGCAGCCCAGCTGTCAGCTGGCTGCACATAATTCCACATAATTCTTTTTCTATACCCTTTGGACTTCTAGGATCTGTAGGCCAGAATTGGGGCCACGGTTACAAGTAAAGCAATTTCATTCAGCATGTGCTCTACAAATTCGTACTGGGCACCTGCCTCCCGCAGAACACAGCTTTTCCTTCTCGGCTCCAAGCTCCTAATTTCTCTGGGGAGAGTTGGGGCATAAATAAGCAACCACAAAACAGGACAGTAGGATGTGTGACCTCAAGCGGTAATCTGATAAATACCTTAGAGCCTTATGGAGGCGGCAGAGGTAATCAAGGCTTCATATGGCAGGGGGACTGTTGGAGGCACTTAAAGAGGTGCGCTTAGCTGGATTTGGGACAAGTCAGCTGGGCATCCAGCTTAAAGGGCAGGAATTGTATAGAGCCGTCCTCTCTTCCTCGTGTTATGATTAGATCTGACTCCCTGTCCGGGAAGCTTGATGGCTCAGTTTTCGTGAAGGCTTCTTTGAATGACCTTTTATAATTCTAAACTTTGAAACACCTTTCTCCACATTTTCTTGCTAGCGACCTAGGCTTTCTTCTCTGGTCTTTTCTAGTGATGCCACTGAAGGTGTTCAGTGTGTGGAGGTTGGATACTAGGGTACCTCAGGTCAGCCTTCACAGATATGATCAGAAGTGATAACCTCTAGGAAGAAACCCCTCAGAATCTTTTCCTTCTGCCTCTTTTGGAAAAACGGGTCGGTGGTCTAGAAGTCAGGAGACAGTGGAATTAGGAAGAGACTTGGAACAGATATTTTTGTGGGGGTGAGCAGTAGGCCATAAATCTTCGGGCGAGTTTCCTTGGTTGAGTTGGTGGCCATAAAGCCTATCATTCAGCTGTCGTCTAGAGCACCAAAAGGGCAAAGACAACTCTCAAGTTGCCATGAATCAAGCACTGTGTGTCTTCTTTAGGTTACCCCAAGGAATTGTAGCTGCTTCCAAGGGGGGTCCGCTACACCATAGACCGGATGAACTTCCATCCTTGGGGGGCTCTCCTGAAAAGAACCCTGAGAAGTCTTGATTTCCCTCCTGGATCTGCCCCTTTCTTGCTGCCTGCAGCCAATGAAGCACTGGTTTCCTCTTCAGTCATGGAGTGGCAGTGGACAGGGAACCCAGAATCAGAGCCAACGGAGGCGAACTGTGCGGCCACTATTATCCTTTCCAATTTGGTGAAGGGCTGGACCTGGACAGTCATGGCCAGAATCTCGTTGAGTGCTTGCATTAATTATAGGCTGGCTTACTGGATCATTTCCCAGAGGGAAGAGCTTTCCCCTACAAAGCTGGACACCTAGCCAGGCAGATGCCTTTCCTTTCCAGCACCAGCTAGGCTTCTGCTCTCACTGTAGCTGTGTATTCTCAGGCTTCATAGGAGCGTGAGGAGACTGCACAGAGGAGAATGTGCTAATTACATTGCCCCCTTTTAATGTTATCTCAAACCAAGATTTTAATTTGCTTTTATTTATTTCTTTTTTAATTTGCTTTTAACTCAGGATAAGCATTCAATTTTAAATAAACGTAACTTAACACCCATGCCCATGCCCAAATTGGCGATACACCATTCAGAATCTAATGTGACTGGGGCTTAAGGGGAACTGCATCAGCATATTGGTGCTACAGCTCCAGACGGGTTGCAAAAAGCCATATTTTATCTTTATTGCAAAAATTACAATTTGGGAGCCCATTTCAGTTAACTCTGCCGTTTCTTGAGCGTATGAGCAATTTCGGTGACAGATGAAAGTGTTTCCCATATAAAGCCAGAGAGAATACAAAAGATTGGCCGTAAAAAATGTATGTATTTTCATTTGTTCAAAATAGAGCCATTTATAAATCTCTCTCTACGCCTTTCTTCTTTTTTACCTTTCTTCCTTCTTTCTTTGGTAATTCTCACTTCTGGAGCTTATGTGACATGCTTCTTTCTTATTCACCCCAAATTTAGTACCACTGGGATAACTTGTCCGTAGATGGATGCATATTTTCTTTCCTGCTGACCATTCCTAGCTTGGACGTACATTTATATATTTATTTGTCACCACCCTGAACAATTCTTGCTTATTCAGTTATGACTTATCATTGAGCAAGTGCTGCAAGCCTTAGGAAAATACATTCAATAAATATTTATTGACTGCATTGTGCTCAAGAGACCAGAAGGCAGTCAATGAACCGTCTTTCTGGTTTACGCATTAATCATCAGCCTGCCAGAGACAGGGTCCGGGGGCTGTGTGGGATGTGGATTATGTTCTCCACTTAAGGTTGCTCAGTCCCACAGAGGGCCGGTGGCTCTGATTTGAATTGTATGTGGCCTTCCAGCTCAAACACCTGAGGTGCTATCTTCCTCTTGCATGATCATGCTTTATAAAAAGAACTCTCCATAGAGTCTCTGAAATCTGGCAAAATATAAGGCTGCACATTTTTTTTAAAAGGCAGAGTGAAACGATCTTATTGTGAAAAAGAATTCCAATCTTCTGATAAGCCCCAGTATCCTCATAACGTCCTCTCATACCAGCCCTAAATCACCTGGCAGAGAGGACGTCTTTCCTCTGCCAAGAGATCTCACCTCCCAGGCCCTGCCTCCAGTTCCAGTCCCCACACTCCCTCATTCCCACTCACTTCCTCCCAGGATTGTTTCTGTCAAGGGACAGCTGAGAGCATGGCTGCTAAAGTCTAGTTCAAAGGCTGGCGAACTTTCTCTGTAAAGGGCCAGATGGTAAATATTCTAAGCTTTGTGGCCCACACAGTTTCTGTCATAACTACTTAACACTGCCTTTGTAGTGTGAAAGCAGACAAGACAACTATTGCGCGTGACTGTGTGCCAATAAGACAATTTACAACACTCATGGGGGCCGGGCTTGGTCTGGGGCCATAGTTTGTTGATCGTTGGTCTAGTTGATAGGAAGTGAAAAGCGGGAGGAATTAGAATCATAGGAGAACATGGTGTACTCTTCAGAAACACTCTTTACCTTTGGCATTGGAGGACTCTGAGACTAAAGTTCATTGGGTGGGTAGATCTTATAGCCCATAAGGAGTTAGTAGAGTGGTCAGCTGCCATTTGTGACCCCAGAATCTAGCCCCTTGTCTGCGTACAGTGGTCACTAACCCATGACGTTTTTACTCCTTAATCTCCTTCTGGCTGGCTCCTACTTATTTTCATGGTTTAACCCATTTATCATGTCCTGTGACTGGGTTATTGGTGCCCTGCCTTTCCTGCTGTGAAAATCTCTAACCTTATGGGGACCACATCTCAATTTATTTGCCTATCTACCTTGTCTTAATTCATCCTTGACAGATTCTTTGCAGATGGCATTTGCTGTGACTTATTTAAGCTGGTTTCCTTGGCTTCCCTCAGTGCCTAGGACATAGTAAAAACTCAATGAAAGCTTAATTGAATAAATGAATATGAAATTTCTTGGTACATAGCAGGGGCTCAATAAATGGTTGTTGAGTAAAAAGAAATGCAGTAGGAGAACTACATACTTATTATGCCTTCATTCTTCCCAGTCTGAACATACGTGAGACTATTATGTGGGAATAATTATTGCTCAGTGTTTTCTGTCATACAGACATCCAGGATCATCCTGTAGGAAGGACTTCACTGGACCTGGGTCTTCAGAATTTCCCATCTCTCGACATTAAACCCTTATGTAAATTCTCAATAAGTATTTGTTGACTAACTTCCACACTGACCACTATGTAGAGAATTCAGTCTTGCTACATGATATCACCCTCCAGCTCTTCCTCTGAACAAGAGGTTGCTCCATCCTTTCCCCTCTTACTCCCCACCCCACTCCATCTCAGAGAACACCTGTTGGGGCATCAGTTGGGGTTCTCTTCTAGGACATTTCTTTAATCATCGAAATCCTCATTTAGCCAGATCACTCAACCAATAACTCTGTCCACTCAACTAAGCTCAAGCGTCACACAACTATAACCAAAGAGGCCTTTGAGCAAGCCAACAGAGGTGACCTGAAGTTCACATACTACCAAAATATTTTTGTTAATGGCAAATCCCCTTGAGTCCTCACTGCTATGTTATGCACAATTCTAAGAAGCACAAGGTTTTGGCCTCTAAGCCCAACATAGATTCACAACACTGTTGGTGGACTATGTCAGCTGACAACAATGGCAGAGTCAATAAAACCATAAGAAATAGATGCAAAGACAGATGTAACTGAGAGCCTGGGATGATTTAGAGTTAACTGAAGGAGAGATGTAGCTAACTGATGTCCGAGCCATCCTGCCCCATGTGTGATCAAAGGATCCATGTGGTTCAAAGGTGATTCAGATATATAGTCTCCAGCCAGGGCTGCCATAAAAGTACACATGACTAAGGCCTGAAATGAACTAAGGGGGAAAAGTAGTAAAGATTCAAACCAAGTACAATATCCTGAAGGTTTCTGTCTATAGAGGTGGGGCCAGAGTTGCATGAAAACTTAAAGCAGGGTTGGGTGAGAGGGGCGTTTGGAGAACGGCATGTTCCCACCTCCCCCTCCTCCTCCAGGGCAGGCTCTCTTCTCCCACAGACCTCCTTTATTCACCAGATAAAAGCAAGATCCTGTGAGTGAGGCACTCACTGTTAGGGTTGTACAAGTGCAAAGTTGGATCCTGTCTTTATTGAAAATTTTGATATTCTGCTTAGCACAGATTTTTTGCATTAATTTTTTATATTTTAAAATATTGCATTAAAATATTTTTTATTTTGATTGCTGAATTATTTGTGCCACCTTAAATTTTGCACCCAAGGCGAATGCCTCCCTTGCCGCACCCGAATCCCAGCCCTGATAATATTGCCCACTCAAGTACATCAGGCGGGACAATCATTGATGAAATGAAGTGTACTCGGACTTAGGCAGTGGTGGGACTATTGTTCAATGCTGCTGGTCCTGTCAACCACCTGATAAACAGTCAGTTATGCTGTGTCCTCTGCCTGCAGCTTTGCAATGCCCAGGTCACCAGAGCATGGGTGGCAGGGCTGATGTGAAGCCTGGAAAATTATCGATAACATGAGCAGAATGGAGGCTGAGCAATTCTACTGTATAGAGTAATTTGGACACCCTTGCTACTGTGATTTTGCCTTAAATTGTACATGCAAGTCCACAACTATTTATTTTATTGACTGATTGGCTGATGATAATGCTCAGTTAAAAAACTTCTTTGACAGCAATAAGTTATAAACAAACAAAAGTATAAGTTTAATGAAAAATTACAGGTTTGATTTCTGCTTTTCATTAAAATTAATGATGCACAACCTGCACAAAGAGATTGTAGACATTTACCTTCTATGGAGCCTAAGTGTTACCACTGACCACGTGAAAACCAGAGGACACCAATCTGCTGAAGCAGCAGCAGCAGCAGCAGCATCCACATCAAAAAATTAGTAGTTACTTTAAGTCAAATGTGTCCAAAGATGTTGACACATGCATTGAAAATGGTGTTTGCCCATTACTCTGTGAAGCAGAGTCATTTAGACTAAATGACGACTCTAAGTTAATTTCACTAATATTCAGTTCTAATTTTTCTTGTGCATGTACAAAAGTTCAAGTGATAGCTATTAGTATCTTGGCTCAGATAGCAGATTCTAATTTTATTTATTTATTTATTTATTATTTTTTTTTTTTAATGATTTTTTATTGTATTATGTTAGTCACCATACAGTACAGATTCTAATTTTAAATCACTGTCATCCGATTTTTCAAATAGGAAATCAGGTAATTTCAATAATGGTTCAATTCTTTCATAATCTAATTCTTGGAATCAAAGTTTTTGGAAGTAGAAAAAACTGACATTGTGAATATTATCATGAATTTATTTCAAATTTCAACCGTGAAGATAAATTGTTTTGATACTAATATGAATACAATGTGGTAAAAATAATGTCCTTACTAAATTAAGAAATCTATGGAACAGAAATGTACTTGGAGTAGGTTCTGAGACATAGAACTTGCCAAACAAGTTCCAATATTTTACCAATTGAAATAGAAGCTGAAGTTGTTGAAATTTACAAAAATTTTTGTACATGCAAGGTAACTGAACTAAATTTTTTCCTTTTTGGTAATAAAGTCGATATTGAATACAAAAGCAGACTGTAATAGGATTTTGGAAGTGTTTAAGCCTTTGACAAACTATTTTGTGAATTAACCTCCATAATAATACTAAACTTTTTGCAGCTGAGTCCTCTAAGTCTTGGTTGCATTTTGTTTAAAATTAGTTGAATGTCTTTATTGCAAATATATTTTTTTAAGATTTTATGTATTTGAGAGAGAGAGAGAGCATGAGCGAGGGGAGCGGCAGAGGGACAAGCAGACTCCCTGCTGAGCAGGGAGCCGATGTGGGGGTCAATCCCAGGACCTCGAGATCATGACCTGAGCCAAAGGCAGAAGCTTAACAGAATGAGCCACCCAGGTGCCCCATCAATGCAAATCTTTTCAATGGAGCATCCCAAAATATGAGCTTCTGAAGCTTTTAAAAAATTATAATTTTTGAATACAAATCTGCTAAACAAAAAGACATAGAAATTTATCCTCATAAAGGCAAGAGAGGAACTGCACAAATAAACAATGAAAGCTCTATGGTGTGCACAATTTAATTTTGGGGAATTCTTGAATTGCTCTTAGGACTATTTTGACTTGTGGGAAAAATCTTTTGATGGATCTCTATTCTTTAGTAAATAATTTGTACTCTCTCTCAGAATAGAGTGGTATGAAACTGGGGGGGGGCTACAATTTTGCAGTATCTAAATTGGGTAAAACATTAAAAAGAAACAGAGAGACCACTTATTTACTATCCTAGACAACTTAATTTTTTTTTCTCTTAAATCTGTCTTCTTCTGTCTTTGTGCTACATTCTGGATACTTAGTTTGGATCAATCTTTCAGTTCATGGACTTTCTCCAGCAAATCTAATCTAGTATTAGACCTGTCTATTAACTTATATTTCAACTCTTATTATTTTTCATTTTTATAATTTTGATTTGCTTATTTTTCAACATGCTTGGTCATTCTTGATATTTTTCACTTCGTCCTCATATTTTCAAGCTTCTTGTTTATAGCTTCTTTTTTATTTCTTTATACATAATACACATAGCTTATATTCTGTCTCTATTAACTCCAATAACTGAAGTCTCCCTGGGTCTGCTTCCGCAGGTTCTCACTCGCATTGATCTGTTTCATTATCGGTTTCATTTTGACTGCATCCTGCTTATTTTCCTTGGAACTTTATCTGTGAGAATTCACTGATGCCTGGGTGGGAGGTAAGTTCCTTCAGAGATTTGCAGTAGTTTCTGCCATGAACCTGGGAACACTTCTAGGCTGGGACCACTGTGAACTAAATTTCTGTGTGAGATTTTTTTTAGATCAATCAACTGATACGAATTTGGCCTGCACACCTGTGTGTGGACTCCTTTTCTGCTGCAAACTTTCAGAATATTTTTTTTTCTGCTTACTCTGCACCAAGGTTAGAGATGGAACAATTTTCTTTGTGGTCCCTGGAAGGGTAGGCATTTATTTACAGGTCTTTTTTTTTACACTGAGGGTGTAGCCCTTTGCTTCTCAACTTTAAGAAAATTTACCCTGTTAGACAACCCACAATGGGCAGGTCTTAAGTTTTGGGTCTTGTCCCTGTACCTTATCTTGTGAGTCAAAGTCAAGATCAAATACCCTCAAAACAAAAGCTAGCTTCACTACTCTAATAATTAGATTTCCTGCCCTCATTTAAATTTTGACCTCAGTATTCTTGACTTTCTTGCAAGAAAATAAATGCACCTAAGGAGCTTGCATGTGTGTGTGCGTGTGGGTGTGCCTGCGCACATGTGCGTGTAGTATCGTATCCGGGATTTTTTAGTTAATTTCAAGATCATCAGTCAGGAAATCTAGTCTGCCATTTGGCTGAAAGCAGAAGTTCTGATCTTCTTTTTATTTATTTATTTTTTTGTTTTACTGCCAAATTATTGGGTGTAAAAATTCAAACGATACAGGAAGAGATAAAGGGTAAGCCCCTCTCCTACCTCTGTCTCCAGTGGAGGTGGTGTTTAAATGGATGAGCTGGTGTGTACATCTATACAGAGCTGTATGCCACATACTTTCGAGGAGGAGGCAACAGCATATATAAAGGTCTGGTGACCTGAAAAGAAATGGCTTGTTGATAATCATTTCTAATATTTTATGAGATGCTTCTCAGGAAGGAGCAAATAATGCGTCTTCTATTCTTTTGAACCCCTGACTGGGAACAACATAGCCCCATGGTGACCACCCACTCACTGACTTAATGTCCCCCTCTACTAAGCAAGCAGATGTTGGCCTCTGAGTTTGCTCCTTGCAGATGTTGATGGAAAAATTAGGATAGAGGATTGAGTGAGGAAGGATACAGTCCTGTGGTCTCTGTTGATGACAGTGCCCAGGGGGAATGCTAGCCTCCAAGGAAACATATGGAGGATGCTGGGACCAGGGCTGCCAAACAGAGCCAGAGCCCAGGAGAGACAAACATGCTTTCCAGAAAGTAAACATTCCTCAGGCCTATGTTTACAGACCACCCGGTGGTCTGTCCTGCTGGTGATGTTGGGCTTCCTCAGTCCACGTTGCCAGAGCTGGAGACCCTGCTGCCCGAATTACGACTTTCCTCTTCCCAAGGAGTTCTCCGCACAGAGCATACCTCTTTTCCTCTCTCCCTTGCTCTTACTGCTTTTTCAGCTCCTTAATCTCTCTCGGAGTGATTTCTCAGTGTCAGTTTTCTCCTAGTGAAGGATGGACACCTTTGCAATGCACGCGGCCAGAGGCAACGCACTGTCTTCTCAGAGGCCCAGTGCCTCGTTTAAGCCCGGCGCGACACACACGTAAACGGTCCGCGTGGCTGCCTGGATCCACGGTCAGGTGCCCAGAGGCACTCAAATGGCAAGAGGCCGATGAGGCCGCGGCATCAGCTTAGTAGCTGTTGTCTAGAATGGAAGAGCTCAGTTTACGACTTAAATACTATTTCACAGGAGAAGTATAAACAGGAGCAGTAGTGTTGTTCATTCCCCACAGTTCCCGTGTGTGAATTCCACTGAGACATTTAAGCATGGCAATTGCTGAAACGTGATGTCACAGACTGGTGAAGGGGCACTGAACTTTGGCCAACTACACAGCAGACCCTTTAGGGTTTGCTGGGATGAATGGTCTCCCTGCAGCAGATCCCAAGACCCCCGCTTCCCTGGGGAAGAGGAGCCCGATTCATCCTCTCCCTGTCCCCCAGGGCTCCCCCTCCACACAGCATCCTGTTTCACTGCCTTTTTTGCAAATCTTATTTCTAAGCATCATTAGAGGCCCACCAGAGAGCTATTGTGATACCGAGAACTAGCAGGGTGTTGTCAGAGGATGGCACACGGGCTGTGAGTGTGGGGACTGCACGGGAGAAAGCACCTTTGCTAGGGAGGAGGAGGCGCATGGAAGAGGCATGCATTGTCAGGACAGGGGCTTGTGGAGAGGGGCCTAGGCATGTCACCTGACAGGGCACAGCCCACCACCTCACATTTCCAGAGTCCTCTGTCCAGCCTTCCTCTCCGGCCTTCTGAGGGGTGGTTGTTCCCTTGGGACGTGTGGGTCTGAGCTCCCAGGGGCTTGGCCCTCACTTCCTTCCCAAAGAGCCCACGGCAGAAGCCTTGGCATTGGCACTTACTGGTGCTATGGAGTAACAAAACCCAAATCCCCTTGGACTAGGAGTCAGAGAGAACTGAGTTCTAGTTTTTTAATTTTTCTGCACTGACTGATGTGAACTTCTGGCAAATCATCTCCTCTCTGAGACTTAGTGTCCTTACTGGCAAGCAGTTTCTGTAGATGTTCCGTGAGGCCCAAGTGCAGGTTTGGTTGTGAGTCTTGGCCAGAGGTGCCGCTGCTCCCAGCTCCCGACGGCTATCCCTCCTTCACCCCTCTTCCACCTCACAGAACCTCTCAGCCAGCGGCTCTCAAAGCCCCCTCACTCCCATCAGGAAGGGTCACATTCATAACAGGGGCTTTCACTTTTCCATCTCATGTGCTCATTGTGAGGATCAAATACGAAAATAAAAAATTAAGGGCTTATAATTACTAGTGAGGCATTGTTAGGCAGACTCCCCAGACAGGCCCCGGAAAGACAGGCAAAAAGGCAACTCATCCAGGTGTGTTCTGCCACCTTTGGAGCTTTCAAGAGATCATGGATACGGAGGGTGGATGACAGCAGAGCAGAACACCTGGCTAACTCTCTAGGGAACCTGTGGTGCCCACACTGGCTCAGGCAGGGACCTCAGCAGATGAGGATGTCCTAACTGCCAGTTTATATGGTTCCTCAGGGGAAATTGATAAGTCAACCGTAACTCATAACTAGAAGCCACTCGGGCCATAGACCGAGTAAGTGTGTCCGTGGTGCTTGCACACTGACGGCACATAGGACCTCAGTGACTATGTTGGCTGTTAGGGTGGGGAGGGGGATTAGAGGTTGTTTAGTCCGGTCCCTTCACTAGACATGGGAGGACACCAAGGCCCAGAGAGGTAGCATGAAAAATTAAGGTCAAGTTTAAGGCCAACTTGCACTTAAAGCCAGTGGTGGCTCTGGAATTTCTATATTGGAAGGGCTAGGGGAAGACACTGGGTTGAGGGAAGGCAGGGGGACTGCAGATAAAATGGAAAAAGTGTCACCTGTTTAGATCAGCAAATAGGAGGGAAGAGCTAGTGCAGCTGGGGGAGACCTAAAGCCACTCTTGGGTACCCATATGGCTTCATGCCCAAGAATTCTGCTCTCCTGCTCTTTTCCACTAGATATGACCACCTGAACATTTTGAGGGGAGAAAAGGACAGGTCCTCCTGTGTCTGCAGCAATGAGCCCACCCTCTGGACTAGGCAGGTCCTTCCCCGCCCCTGCCAGGGTCACGGGGAAGCACTTTCGAGGAGCGGAATGGGGTCCAGCCTTGGCAATGGATGTTCACTGTAGAGAGACATCTGCCCTTCCATCTCGTGCCCAGATTTAGAAGATCAGAAGAGTGATTTCTAGCAACAAACTCATTAGTACCAACCTCTATTACCAAAAAGCAATTTGGAGGGCTGATGAAATTCATTAAAATGGGATTTTCCTGATACTGGTAACTGTAAACAGAAAAGACAATGATTTACGCCCAGTTTTGCAATGCCCTGGGAGAGGGTGTGTGTGAAAGGATTCTCTCCCTCTCCCACTGAGACTTGAAAGGCTGTGACCTTCTGGGACCTTTTCTGTGCCTAGGCGACAGGTGTCACAAACAGATTAAAGATATTTGTTTGAACAGCTTCAATGGCTTTGTTTGTTTCATGACTACACAGCCAGCTTTGAGGTCTCTCTTCCCAATGTTTGTTTGCTTTCTTGCTTGCTTTCTTCCTTCCTTTTTTTTTTTGGTCTATTTACTCTGAGTGGTTGCAATCCCCTGGGTGACTGGCTGACTGACCAACATGACCATGGGTCACTTCAGGACGTATTGTCTTAAAAGGAGCTGGATGCTTTATATTCCAAGTGGCTCCTGGAATCTCACTGCAGCCCTGTTACCAAGCTTGGTTCCCCACCTGAAATGATATAGGATCCTTTGCTTCAACAGATTTGATACATTTTTTTTTTAACATGGTGGGGTCAACATGTAGAAATGTTATTCTGATATCAAGTAATGTGCAGAAAATTACTTCTCCATCCCCAAACCCCCATCCCCTCACCCCCAACTCTTGCTTATCTCTCTCTGGCTCCATCTTTAAGGGAGGGTTGGTGATGATGTGAGGATAAGAGATGGGGTAAGGTCCAGGACGGAGATGGCGGAGTCCATTAAAACACCTGGGATAATAATGGTTTAGTTTCCACTAGGGCCAACATGTCTTTGCTGTCAAGTCTTATGCATTTACAGTTGTTTACTTCTGGGTATCCAGTGTGTTACATACCATCCTCTTCTCCTCCGAGAAAGCAGTGCCCCCTTCAGAGTCTCTGAGCACAGTGCCTTATATATCAGATATCCAGTTCATCATCCTCTCAGATATGATACCTAATCACTGTCTAGAGCAGAGCTGGCTGGTTAACCCACCCAAACTTTTGTTCTCTCCCTCTTCCTCTGTAACAAAACCTAAATTGAGTCACGCAAGTTCTGGCCAAACAGATGTAAGTGGAAGATTGTGTAAGAGTTCTAGGAGAGAGTACCTTTCTCCCTTCTCCTCTCAGCCTTTTTTGCTGCCTAAGACATGGGTGCAATGATTGGAATTTCAGTGGTCAATTTGGATGATGAGGTAACGTGAGAATGGAGCCCACGCGTGGGAGATCAAAAGGAGGAGTCCAGGTGTCTGATGGTTTCACAGAGCCGTCATACCTGTTCTCCTCCGGCCGCTGCCTTTCAGGTAAGTCTAGCATTTGCATGCCTCTGGCATCCTTACAATGTCAACCTGCCTTCCTCTGGGATTATTTTATGTAATAGAATAAACCTTTGTGTGTTTAAAAATAGTAACCAGGCCTCAGTTATTCTTAGCTGATGTGAATTCCAACTGATACCAGAGTTTAGCACTTGTAAATAACAGAAACTAGAATAAGCCAGGCACTATGACAGGGCTGGGAATGCAGAGGCAGGGATCATAAATACCACCCCTGATCTTAGGGAGCTCTAGTCTTGTGAGGGTGAAAGATGGTAATCAACTAAATCTACAAATACATGTTCAATTATAGCTGTAGTAAGAAGAAGGGCCATAAGATTATATAATGAGGGGATCTGGACAGCCTTGGGGGTCAGGAAAAATTCTCTGAGGAAGTGACATTCGAGCGGAGACCTACAAGGTGAGTTGGATCTGGTAGGTGAAGAGTGACATTGGAGTGGAGTCATTCCAGAGAGGGATAGGGAATAGCATTTGCAAAGGTCCTGTGGTGGGAGAGAGACTGGTATGTTCCAGGTACTGGAGCACAAGGAGTGAGAAGGAGAATGGTGTGAGATATGATAACAGCTAGTCTCACTGGCTACTTACTCTGTACCAGGTGCTATTTTTAAGGGTTTTACATATATGAATTCATTTAATCTTCATAACAACCCAAAGAAGAATCTATTATGACCTACATTTCACATATGAGGAAACTGAGTCACAGAGAGATTAAGTAATGCACCCAGTGTCATATTGTTCCTAAGCAGTGTGAATCTCTGGGTAGCCTAGTTCCACAGCACTGGGCAGGGTGGGGAGGTGTCTTTACCCAGATGGGAATGGGAAGCCATTGTATGTTCTTAAGGTGAGAAGTAAGGTGGCCACGTTTACCCCTTGAAGAGGCCACTCTTGGTGCATGACAGCTTTGGGGTCGCCTTAGACCTTCTGCCTTCCTTCTTCACGACCTCCCAGGATACATAGTCAGTAGTGACAGGCAGAAGAATGATGCTCGGTGATAACGCCACACTCCTCTGCATCCTATGTCCTCAAGGGTATGTTTCTCAGGCCTTAAGAAGAACTGCAGGCAGGACTGGCTGCTAAGAGTCTGAATGAAGTGTCTGCAGGCATTAAGAAGTCCATCCACCATGCCTCCTTGCTCTGATGGGAAGAATAAGCAGAAGGCAGGCTGTCCCTTCTCTCCGAGCTACTGTGACAGCCTTGCCCCGGGGACCAGGGGCCTTGGAAGCTGCAGTGGCCCTGCGCTTGCTGAGTGGCCTCCCCCTGCCCCCTGCGGAGTGTCAGGGTGGACTAGATCCTTGCCTCCCACACTGGACTGCTCATCAGTTAGCCAAGGAACTGTAAACAAAAGCTGGATGCCATCACCCTTCTTTAGAGCTACCAAATCAGAATTTCTGGGAGGAGGCGTAGAAATCGTTATTTTGAAGAGCTCCCAGGCTGAAGCAGACCACTTCTAAGGCTTCTTCTTGCTCCAAAAGGATGATTTTTGTCTTCCCCTCCATTTATGAAACGAAAGAAAAAGAGGAAGAATGAACCATAGCGCTAGGACCCTTCATTTATTTTCTGTTGCTGACTGCTCAGCCCAGCCCCTCTGAGGCTGGGAATACCATCCTCACTGGATGGCTGAGGAGGCTGGTTCAGGACGTTTACTTCCCGCTCAGTGCCTCACACCTGATAAACACTGAGCCACTGTTTCTCTAAAACCCAGTCTCCTTCCACTGGCCTGGGGGAGGGGGGAGGGCAAACGTTTTCTTAAAGGGTCAGTCAATATTGTTGACTTTGTGGGCCATATGGTCTTATTGCAACTACACAGCTCACTGTCACAGAGCGAAAGGAGCCACAGACAACGTGTCCCAGTGACGCTTCATATATAAAAGCAGACAGCTGGATGGATTTGGCCCTTCAGCCCTAGTTTGCCCACCCCTGCACTAAACAGTTGAAGGAAAGGGAAATGAAACGAACGTTTGTTTAAACATGCAGTAGGGGATGTCTGAAAAATGGGCTGCCCAGGCATCGTGCCGGACTCTTCATGGCTTTTATGTTCTATAAATGGCTTTATCACCCAGGTATTATTGTCCATATTTTACTCATTAGGAAACAGAGGTACAAAACAATTAAATGATTTGCCCAAGGTCATGTTGCTAGTGAGCAGTTGGGGCACAGGGGGCATCTCCAATAGGCCTATTAGGCTGGAGGTAGGGATCTGGTGGGATTTGAGCCCAGGTTGCCTAACTCCAGCATCTGTGGTTTTTCTGTTAAAATGAGAGCGGCAGAGGAGAGCCTGTGCTACTGGCCTCCCCACTGCGGCCACGAAGGTGTAGCTACAGGTCTGGTTACCTCTGTCTGACCCGAGGGCTTAGGTCCTTTTCTCCCTGCTCGGGGATGTTTTGTAAAGCATCATCTTCCAATGCACTTCGGCCACACTGGGTCCCCGCCCCGAGAATCGGGAGCTATTGTACATGAAACTGAATATTTCAGAGCTTTCTTCCTCCCATCTATAAACAAGTAAATCATCAGTGTTCAATATTCTGGTAACAAAGTAATCTCCTTCCTGTTGAGCTGAAGATAAGGGATTTGAGAGGCTCCACTGGGGGAGAAATAAGAACCTGAATTGTAAGTTTACTTGAGACACAGCCAAGATACTAACATCTCATTCAGAAGGGGAAAACAGTGAGGTCAAGAGGTAAATACTTCTGGACATTAGGTAACACAACAGCCCTGGTCAATGCACCCCCACAAACGAGAATAAAAATGTAGCCCATTAATTCTAGATGCACATTAGGTTATTAATGGGGAGAGAAAACTTAGAATTCAGAAATCTGTTTTTGTTCCTTTTACATCAACATGTTTCCATTAAAATGAAAATGGAAGTCCTGTGATATGGAGCAGTCATTTTCTGGATTCTGTAAGACTGCCTCTACCTTTGCAGGCCACAGTGGAATGGGAAACACTCGGTCTCACCCATTAGCCTCTGGAAGTGTACAATTCGGAATTTCTCAAGTAGCCTACTTTCCTCAGTATTGTGTGTAGACATCTGTTGATCAGGAGCAGGGGCCGGGTGAGTGGTCCAGGCCTGCCTGCCTCCTACTCAAGGTGATTCGGAAAGGCCAAGGGCAAATGTAGATAATAGTGGGGTGCAGGAAGTGGCAACAAAGGGTTGTGTTGTGTTTTGTTGTTGCTTGTTTTTGTTTGGTTTTGGAAAATAGCAGAGGCAGGTAAATGTCCGCCTGGAGAAATGATTCTTAAAAGTCATCATAAGGAGAAAGGAAGCAAGATTTGCTTGCGAAGTTGACAGGCAGACCTGTGAGGCCTGTGCTTTTTCCGAGCAGGAGACAGAGCCGCTTCTGTCTGCTTGGCTACTTCCTGGCTGGTCTGTTTGAGGAGGTTCTGACAGGGAGCTCTTGAAAAGGCTCTTCCCATATTCTGTCAAACCAATCTTGCATCTGCCTTGTATGTCACAACTCAGGATGACCCTTGGGAGCCCTTCCCAAGGCCTTTCTCTAATCACCTGCATCATTTTTTTTTTAAGGATTTTATTTATTTATTTGACAGAGAGAGAGAGACAGCCAGCGAGAGAGGGAACACAGGCGGGGGAGTGGGAGAGGAAGAAGCAGGCTCCCATCGGAGGAGCCTGATGTGGGGCTCGATCCCAGGACTCTGGGATCACGCCCTGAGCCGAAGGCAGATGCTTAACAACTGAGCCACCCAGGCGCCCCACCTGTATCATTTTTTACCAAAAGTAAAGTGTAGCCTGAAACCTTGGTGTCCAATGGCTTTATGTCTTGTCTGCACAATGAGATGGTGTACTCCTTGAGGACAAGGCCAAGTTGCATGTTAATTGCACATTCTTTGTGGTGTTGGCAAGAAGGACAGCAAATTCTGAGGGTGCAGGAGTCACTTGAGAAGACTCTGCTCTGCCTTTCAGTGGTCCAGATTGATCTGGATCAAACTCTCAGTTTTATAATCTCAGCCCTACCCATGATATTTGGAGATTCTCAAGGTCTCTCTTCTCATGGTTCCTGTTGAGGCTAGTTCTTAAATGCATACATTATATCTTTTTCCTCCTCAGTCACCTAGATGCAAAATTCCCTCAACTGGTTGGTAAGTCTAGTAAGAACTGGGGATTTAGAGATCACAGGACAGGCCCTGGGTAGCTCACATGGTCTTGTTGGCCCTCTCTTCCTCTTTCATCTCCTCATGGATTGCCCCAGAAATCTCAAGTCATTCTCCTTTTAGAATATGGAAATGCCCAGCTCCCCCAGCTTGCAAATCCACATCTATTGGGTCTCAGCAGAACAAAGCTAACTCAGAACAAGACACATCCTCCTCAGAAAACAGTCAGAACTTTATATAACCTTTCCTTGCTACATTAAACAGGACTTGCCTCTCCAACAAGAATCCCTCCTTAATAGAGGTGCTTTGCAACACTGATGACTTTATCTGAGAGCAGGAAGCTCAAAGTCTCCATGCTGGGGGTGGGGGTGGAGTGGTGGGTAACAGTGTGGACTCTGGATACCTGAGAGAAGAGCACAGGAGACAGAGCTGTGCTCTGTCTGGGATGGCTTAACTTCATCCAGGCATGGAGGCAGGGGCATGGACTAAATGTCTGGTACATGCCTCAGTAAATATCAACTTATTCCCATCACACATAGTCTGGAGGACTAAGGAAGTAGGAAAGAACAAGGAAGAAATGCTGTCAAGCTGTGCCTTTGCCCTCCCACTGTTCAGTGTACAAATACTTACTGGTTGTCTCTCAGGCACTTCGCTAGGCATTAAGACTACAGATGAGTGAGGTATGAGCCTTTCCCTGAAGAGTACTTCTATGTGCTGGAAATGTGTTACACCATCTCCCCATGAGGATTCTTGGACATCCTAGAACGTAGCTTGCTTGGTCTATCTCATGGTCTGGTTTTCATACCTCTTGGGACTGTGGTCTGCTTGCTAGACTGGACTCTGAAGTTTCCCGCAGCTCCAGACCTCAGTGTCTGCTGTGTCCCAGCATGAGTCTGAGCCCAGGTCTGTGGCTACTCTCTACCATTCTGCTGCAACATTTAGTGTAGTATACTTGGTGCTTTCATATATACTCTTTCATTTTATTCTCCTAACAACACTGTGATAACCCATTTTTATCCCTCTTTTCTGGATGAGGACCCTGAGGTTCTGAGTGGTTAATGACTCACCTAAAGTAACACAGCAGGTAGAGGCTAGTGAAGGGGAGATAGGCTCAGTCCTGGCATCCCCAGCCTTATTCCCATGTCCTGTTTAGCACACTATTAAGTCCATTTAAAGTGCTGGTGCATGCTTCCTGGCTGTTCAGTTTTTTAATTCTTCATGCCAATCCTCATGCCAACCCTGAAGTTGCCAAATATTTAAGTCTCAGGAGAAGGCTGTTGCAATATAGTCCCTCTGATCTCCTGGGCCTCCTTTCTCAAGAAGACAGAAGGTTCACAGTGAGCTTGGTGAATGAGTGTGGTATATGTTGCCAAACAAAAAACAATGGCTCCTGTCTCATATTTAAGCTCTTCAGGTAAGTCCCTGAAAGTCAAGTAGGGGTGGGTAAAAGCAATGAGCAAGAAAGGACGAAGACACCTAAGAGGCCGGAAGCTCCCGCATTTAGGGAAGAAGTGATTCGGTCATTCATTCATTCTTGTAACACATTTCTCAATGCCTGGAGCTGTGGACACAAGACTGGGTCTGTGGACAAGGTGCTGGGGACACAAGACAGGTAAGACATGGTGCTTGTTCTAATGGAATCCCTGGCCTGGTAGAGAGAGCAGGACATGCTAACCAGAGGGTAAGGTGAGATAGCCAGACAGGAGGACACGCTAACCACAAAGGAGGACACTAACCAGATAGGATGTATTATTAACCCAAAGCTTGCTGTTCCTCAGAATCACTTCAGTTGTTTTATAAATACATGGATTCCTGGACCCTCCTCGCTAATGAATTAGAATCTTCCAAAATAATAATTTGTATTTTTGAATAACTCCCAAGTTGATTGCAATAATTATGGCAGTTGGAAGTAAAGCCTCACAGGCACATTGTAGAGAAGCTTGCATTGGGCACAGTGCGGATATCAAGGAGGGGTGCGTTGGTGCAATTCTGGGCTTCCTAGAGGAGATGATCTTCTGAAGTGAGCCTTCAGAATTGCAACAGAGCAAATAAAGTGCACAAGGGTGTTGAGAAGGGGAAAGGTGGAGGGCTTTCATGTGGAAAGCTCCATACGAGCAGAGGCCCTGTGGTGTGAGTTACCAGAATGAGCCAGAAGGTCTGGTCAGGCTGGAGCCTGGGGTGTAAGAGAGGACCAGGTTAGAGAAGAGGCCAGAAAGCGGGCTCCATCTCAGGTAGTCTTGTTAATCCCCACAATAAACTTGAATTTTACCCTCTTTGGTATGGATGACCATTCAAAGATTTAAATCAGGGATTGAACTGATCAGCTTTCATTTCAGAACAATTACTTTAGAATTTCTGGAATGAGATGGAAATTTGAGCCCACACATTTAACTCATCTCTTTCTAACATTTTCATGGAAATATCCAAACAAATATAAAAAGGAGAAAAATCAGGGAAGGGTGACTTCCTCAAATCCCAAGTGTTGACACTTTTTGTATTAGTTAACATTGACCAAGGCATTGTCTGGAATGTTTGGCATCACAGTACTCCATGAGGGAGGTGATATCATTATCCACACTGATGGGCTATTATTTTCTTCTATTACAGATGAAGAAACCACAGTACAGGGAAGGTTACTAAGTCCATCAGTCCCATAGCTCATGGCACAGCTGGTATTTGAACCCAAGGAATCTGGCTCTAGAGACCAAACACTTACAGCATTCTATTGCCTAATATATTGGGAAAATATGGTACTAGTAGTCTGCTTTGACTTGTGGATCAATGTCCCCAGTTCTGCACATATGATGGAGAGGTTGGTCCAGGTGGTAGCTGCACGCAGTAAAGAGTGCAATCCACTAGGTTCTAAGCTTGGAGGGCCTTCACCATGAGCAGGGTGTAGAGGAAGTATTGGAAGGCCGGAACCTATGACAACAACAGAAAAGAAGCCTTCTCCAGGGGTCTGCCTTACGTCATCATTACATTCCTACATTCCATGGCCAAGGGGAGTTCTAACTTGGTACAAATGCTCCTAACTTTGAGAAGCAGGGCCAGGACTCCATGGGGCCATTAGACAAAAGGCATGGTCTTTCATAATGTTCAGAAAATACAGTGGGAGCTGATAGATGGTCTTGGGAGTCTTAGGAGGTGAGATAATTATTAAAGTGTGGGCATAGCCTGTGGTGTTCTGAGAAAACCACGGACTTCACCACGCACTGGAAGGGATCCCTCAGCATCACATGAGCTACTCTTGTGCAGATGTGTCTGGCTGTAGCCTTTTCCCACTTCTCACAGCCAACTGAAGCTGCAGGCTCCTCTTTGGACTAGAGATTTTTTATGATTTATTTTATTTAGTTTTTTTTTTCCCGAAGGGGCACCCACAACCTAATGTTTATAGCAGCAATGGACTTGAGATTTAAGTAAGCGTCCCCATGATCTGTGACAAAACCACTGTAATTCACAGCCCTAAATAGTACTTTCTCAAGAATGTTGGGCAAACAGAAAAATCAGCAGATATATGAAATAGTTCAGCAGTTTGAAAGAAGGAAATGAATCTGGAGAATCAGAGCACATGTTCTCCTCGGAAGGAAGCTTACTCCAAAAAGTGAGAGAGAACCAGAAGCAAAACAAAATGGATTTGTATTCTTAGGGAGAAATACTGCTCTTTAACATTTAACAAATTGTAAATGTAACTTTATCTTACAGATTTTTGAATTTCGACTTTGAGTTTCAAATTTTTATTTGCAAGTGGTAGCTGTGAATAACAGATTAGATAGTACTGAAAATCACATCAATGATTCACAAGTCCAGTTTGAAAAATTCAAAAACGTAGAAGGAAAATACGGAGATGCATATAATACATAAAAACATAAGAGATGTGAGAGTGTAGGTTTAGGAGATAAAATACAGTATAATAGGAATTCTAGAAGGAGAAGCAGTAATTAATAAATTTATAATGTAGTCCCCTGAGCTGAATAAAATTTTAAGTTAAGTTAAATGGACTCTTTCTAAAAAAAATATACTACAAAGATAATTCAATACTAAGAACTCTCTTACTATCCCTTATCATATAACTAGATCAAAGGAGGAAAAACTTATAATCATTTCTTTGGATAACTAAAAGACATTTAATAATAAAAATTTCACATCATTTGCTAATGTATAATAGAGATAGAATACTATGCCATTAATAATATAAAGTGTATATATTTAATTATGAAATGATTTTAAACTAAATGATGAAAACTAGAAGTGGTCTGTTCTTATTGCAGTCAGAAACCACACAAATGACCATTGTTACCAGCAATAACATTGCTCTAAGCATGCCACCCAGTGCAATTAAGCTAAGAAGAAGGAATAAGAGGCATAAATAATGTAGAATAAAGGGAAATTATGATTTGCAGATGATAGCCTATCTATAAAACCAAAGAAAATCAGATGAAAAACAGGTAATTTAGAGATTTCAGAAGGTGGTTTCAAAGCAAATGTGTAAAAGTCAATAGCTTTCAACCAGCACAGCCATTTATAAACCATAATGGAAACAATATCATATCACAAGGGTCATGAAAATGGACAATACTTAGAAATAAACACTTATTGAAATATATAGGACCCATGTGAAGAAAACTACTAAATGTTCCTTTACTGAAAGCAATAATGGAAACTTGAATAAGCAAAGACCCATGTCCTGCTGAATGGGCGGATCCAATCCTGCAATATTATAACAATCTAGTTTGTGGAATTTCAAGTTCTTATTGCACACCCAGGGGGAGAGATGTAGGAAACACATAGAATATATGCTCTGAATTCAGATGGAGGTTGGCAAGAGAGATTTGGGAGGCTACCATTGTACAGTGAATGGCTGCAGCCACGAATATGGATGAATCCCCTAGGAGAGTGTGGAGTGCAAAGAGAAAAGGACCAAAGACCAAATTTTGGAGCACACCAGCATTCATAGGGTGCACAGGGACAAAGAAGCCAGTAAATGACACTGCAACAGTGGGTGTTAAGATGGAGGAGAAAAACCAGGAGGGAGCACCGTCATCAGAAACCAAAGGAGCCAGCCTTAAGAAGTAGAGAGTAGTTTACATGGTCATTTGTTACAAAGAGGTCATGCAAGAAGATAAAAATGGAGAATCCGTGCTATTTGGCTTCTAAGAGATTTCTGGTCACAGTGGCAATTCTGCAGTTTTGGTGGAATTGGGGGGTACCAAAGTTGAGGGAAGGATTGTTGAATTTCTTGTGATGCTAAGAGCCACATGGAATCTTCCAGTTAATGTGTGAAGTCATTAAACCCTAACAAGTCTCAATTTCCTCATCTATAAAGTGGAGTGGTGGTTGCAGAAAAAGAAAGTGAGATCATGACTGTAAAATATTTTATAAACTATAAACCACCCTACAAACAGATGGTGTTATTTTTAGTTCTGATGATCTTCCAGGCAATATTTTCACATGAAATGTGTTAAAGATGATGGCACTGAGATAATGGCCCTGAAAAATTTCCCCATCACTTCCTCTGTAGTCCCAATTTCTCATCCCAAGGCAGGTTCTGCAGGCTTGTTAACACAGAAACATGATCTGCCGTGTGCTTCTGCGCTGACGCAGACGAAGCCGTTGGGGAAGCCAACTGATCTGAAAGGTTTTGCAATGCCATGCATTGTTTCAGCCATCGAAAAGAGAACAAAATTCCAGTCCCAATGCAGTGAGGTGGCAGAATGTGTTCCTGTTTGCCTAAGCAGATGCCAGCACTTAAATAAATACCATGTTCCTTCCCAGAACTTAGCTGGAAAGCACTCCCACCAAACATAACCCTGAGATGCTTGGCACATGGCCGAAACCAGCTGACATTTCAATTGTCCTTCCCCCCATTGTTGGGATCTCAAATGGCCACAGGGCTGACATTTCTCTAGACCCTCAGTGGGAACATTTCACTGACAACTATCAAGTGATTATAACATAATGGGCTTAGACTCACGTTCCTTCCTTTCTTCATCCATCCCTACAAAGTACATTTGTTAAGCATCAATGAAATGCCAGGCACTTTGCCAGAGATAAGGTTCACAAAGATGAATGACACTGAGTTGCCTTTGAAGAGCTCGTTGTTTAGTGAAAAAGAGAAGCATGGTAGCACTTCATTACAATACAATGAAATAAAAACTCTAATAAATGCATGTCCAAAGTGCTACGGGAACCTTGAAATGGGTGTCCAGCTTGCCAGTTCAGACAAAGGCCAAGAGTTGCAGTGTCAGAGGTCTGACTCCTTCTAACTCTGGAAATAGCAAGCATAGCAGTTGGTACATAGTAGGTGTTCAATTAATGCTCAATAAATGATTGATGAATACCGCCAAACATGCCTATAGACCACAGCTCTCCTAATCACCTCACTTCTATTCCCGTTAGGGTAGTTGATTTCTAAGGGGCTACGTGAGAGACGCTCCCTCAGAGAATGGACTATGCCCCACACTCTGCCATCCTCGGCAGGTGGACCAATGACCATTAATCCCAAAGAAGGATGGGGCCAAGATCTCTTTAAAAAAATAAATAAATAAAGAGATTTTATTTATTTATTTGAGAGAGAGAATGAGAGAAAGAGCACAGCAGGGAAGGTGCAGAGTGAGAGAGAGAAGCAGACTCCCCGCTGAGCAGGGAGCCCGACATGGATCCCAGGACCCTGAGATCATGACCGGAGACAAAGGCAGACACGTAACCAACTGAGCCACTCAGGTGCCCCAGGCCAAAACCTCTTGTAAGAGATGTTTTAGGCAAAAGTTCAGCAGGAGAGCAGGCCAGGAATGGCACCATGGTCACAATCACCCTGACTGAATCTCGTAAGACACCTGGCACAGGATGGAAGTAGAGGTCAACGGGAATCTTCTGAAGTCATCCAGACCTCAGTGAGACATTATGAAAGACTGCTGCTGGGAAGATAGTCCTGACACCAAAATGGGGTAACCCACTCAGAACAAGCCACTCACCCCCTTAAGGTCACTGACCCCCGTTTATCAAATACCAGTGCTGCTTGGCTGTGCTCAGATGTCTCTTCCAAATCTAAGAAACTAGGATTCATTTTTTGAATCAGGAAAAAATTTTTTAAAATGAATCTCTTAGTTCTTAGAGTACTTGTGTACCACTGGGGAAGAAACAACAGCAAGATTCCTGAAATTCACCCAACACATTCCCGATTTCCTTACAAGTGGCCGCTAACCCAGGGCAAAAGATCCAGATAGGACAACCCAGGAAGCAAAATGGAGGAGACACTTTTAACTCCCATGTGCAAGAGTTTGACTTCTCACACATCCTCTCTTTCTCCTCACGTTAATTCCAGGTCATCAGTGTCATGTAAAGAGTCTAACCAGACTCATTTAACTTTTTACTGGAGTTGCTGGCTGTGGACAGCACTATTCAGCCTCATTCAGGTGGTCGTACCAAGAAAACCACTGGGGCGTCCCTGCTGTACAAGGACATCATCAGCCTTCGTGAGGGGCTGGCCTCCGCATAGGATTTCAAGAAAGGCTGAACCTGCTGGCTAATGTATTAACTGAACTGCAGGGGTGGGGGCCTTGTTCTGCAGGACACGAGCCCCTCAGGTACCCCCTGCTAGTGCCTAAAGCAGTGCCTGGCCCCACGGGAAGGCTGAGAGCCATGCTGCCTTTCTCCTAGGCTCCTGGCTTCCCCTCAGATCCCAATGATCAAGGTCACACTATTGCTGCTGAGGCATGAACATTGTGTTCCTGAAAACCTACAAGTGACAACATCCCTGAGGGGACCACAAGGGAGTAGTTAGACCTTTCAGACTGAGCACGTCACAAGGGAAGACTGCATTACTGAAGCTGCTCGCTCTAGGAGATTTCTAATTGGAAGTTTGGCCCCAGGGAGATAATCAACCAAGCAAAAAACACTGGGGATTCAGGACCAAACCCAGCACAGCTGAGTGAGAAATGCTAGCCTGTCAGCCAACCCGCCATGGTGCCTCTCTCTGACAAGTGTTTCCCATCTGTCCCTGCCCTTTTATCACCGCTGTAGGCCACGCATTCCTGCATCCTGCCAGGACTGTGACCAGAGGCTCCTAATTGTCCTGTGTTCTCTGGTCTTCTTGCCTTAGTCTCTCCCTGTCCACCCCCCTCCCCCCACATTCCTGCTGCTGTCCGAGGAGTCTCCGAAAGCGCTCTCCAGAGCATTGCTCAGCTCCTGGTCTGTCCATTCCTTCTGGCTCACTGGGTGTGGCTTGCTTCAGAGGCTGCATCCAGTCCACTTCCCACCTCAGTCATGGCGGCTGGCCTGGGGAAGCCTGCCTTCTCCTCAGCACTCTGGGCTCTCCCCACTCCTTGGCTCACCCAAATTCACAAAGAGCACAGTCATCTCTGACCCCCCTTCTCCATACCAAAGGAATGCACAGGGTAAATACAACTTCATTTATTTTAGAAGGTTGTTACACCTTGACTTCTATTTAAAAAATAATAAAAACAAAACCAAAAACACTTAGGAACTTTCCTCGAGTCCCAGCATCCTTACCCGTCTTACTCTCATCCCTTAGAGATGGTCTTTCCATTCTCGAGATTTCAGCTCCTAACATATCTGAATTCTCCTCGGCTCTAATTGCCCTCTTTCCTGGTATGGCCTAGTAAGCCTCAAGCTCACTTAGCATCCTCTGGATTTAATTTCCTCTCTTGGCACAAGCAACCTTACTTCATCCTTCTGTCTCTCTTTTCTTATTTCCCTTCCTTTCCCCATGTCTCCTGCTCTTTGCTTACATCGCCCTTCCCCTTCTCTCCTCTCTCGGTCTCCATCTTCCTCACTAATGTCATTAGCTCCTACCAACCATCTCATTCATCTCACCCCATCTCCAGTTCATCTTGCCCTGCTCATCTGTGGAAGGGTGTATTCCTTCCACAGAGGTTACCATATTCTGTTCTGAAAGGTCACAGAGCTCACGTACACACAGACAAGGTCAAGACCATCACCTTCCTGCCATGGGAAGTCATCATATTACTCTCCCTCATCATATTCCTTGTGAAACCACATTTACATTTTATCATATCCACATGGCTGGAAGGGGAGTTTTGGAAAAGAGAGGGGTCACAACATGTGTCAAAAGGCACAGAAACCTTTAGAATAACGAAGACAGAAAAGATAGTTGGCTTTAGCAGAAAGTTATTAGAGAACTCTGAAAAGAAATCAAGATGAGTCAAAATATATTCTATTACTTGAACCCAGGATTGGCAAATTCCAGTCCATGGGCCAAATCAGGCCTGTTTTCCGTATGGCCTATGGGGGAGGAATAGTTTTACATTTTTAAATTGCTGATAAAAAATTAAAAAGGGGAACATTTCATAATGTGTGAAAATTCTATGCAATTCAAATTTCAGTGTCCATAAACTAGCTTTTCCTGTAACACAGCCACACTCATTAATTTATGTATTATCCACGGCTCCTTTCATGCTAGCCACAACGGCAGAGCCCAGTAGTTAGTATCACCGGTGAGACCCCTTCACCCCCTGCATTCTGGGTTGACCCCTTGAACTCATGAAACTTCTAGAGGCGTCTGCCCAACTGCCAATGTCATCTTTTAGGAACTAACGCATTGCTGGAACAGGAGAAGAAACATTTGAGGAAGATGCCTGTGCAGATGAATTAATCAGAAAGTGTCTGACAGTTACCTCAGCTTTGTTATAATGTTAAAATCCCCCTCTGAATATTCATCCCAAGCCCGAATAAAATAAGCCTGCTTGCTCCTTTTCCAGGGAGTCATGGCTTTGGACATTATTCCCCATGACCTCCTTATTTGTACAAATAAATATAACTTTGTGTTTTCAACTCCACCTGTAGAGTCTCTGTAACTCACCAAGAAGTGGACCCACTTTGGTCTGATTAACATTGGGACATAAAGTATTTACAACATTCATGGCCCATAAAGTCTAAAATATTTACTATCTGACTGTAATAGGTTGAATGGTGGCCCCCAAAATAGCAGGTCCATGCCCTGATATCCAGATCCCATGCAAGTTACTTTATTTGGAAAAAGAGTCTTTGCAGATGAAATTAATGATATTAAAGATGAGCTCATCCTGGATTACCGGGGTGGGCACCAAATCCAATTTCGAGTGTTCCTGCAAGAGACAGAAGAGGAGAAGACACAGGCACGGAGGAGAAGGCCGAATCTCAAGGAGGCAGATACTGACATTATGCAGCTGCAAGCCAAGGAGAACCTGGAATCACCAGAACCTGGAAGGGGCAAATAAGGGTTTTCTTCTAGAGCCTTTGCAGGGAATGCAGCACTGCTAACACTTCAATTTTAGACTTCTGACCTCTAGGGCTGTGAAAAAATAATGCTGTGTTGTTTTAAGCCACCCAGGTTGTGGTAACTTGTTAAAAGAGCCCTAGGAAACAGACACATTGACCTTTTCCAGAAAGTTTGCCAATCTCTGTGCCTTCCTGTACTTCTACATTGTATTTTGTTACGCTCACTCAGGTTAGTTTATTCCTAAAGGAGGTAGAGGATACATTGTGTTTCTATGAATTTAAGATGAAAAAGAAAATGTGAAAGACTGCTTGTCCTACACTCCCAAAACATAGGCACAGGTGCCATGGATAAACCTTTCATCTGCAGACAAGGACCTAAAAGATAAGGATTTGACTTAGTGGGATCAGAGAATACACTGGAAAGAACTGAAAAAGGAGGGTTATAGCCACCTGGTTCCCCACTGTTTATGTGCAATGTGCCAAGGAAGGGCAGATAAGTAGCCCAGGCAGCCCCCAGATAGCCCAGGGACAGGCACAGGGATGCACTGCCCTCACACGTTGGTGGAATTGTCCCTAAAAAAAAAAAAAAAAAAAAAAAAAAAGGAAAAATTATAAATTATTTATTTTCCTCAGGAAGAGGTGGGTCTTAAGCAATTTAAATATTTCACTCCGTTCTTTCAGTTCTGGCTACTGGCCATTATTAGGAAGATGTGGGAAGAAGCCTGAATGAAAATCTTCTCATTATTGAGAAAAAAAATTCACAGCAGTGAAGCGATTTACAGCCTTTCTACCTAGAGACAGGGAGGTAAGAATATTCTGAGTCCAAGTCCCCATGGAAGCTTGTTTCTCAAAGAACTTGCATATAGACACATAGATTTGTGCAATTCTCATTATAATCTCAAAGGTTAGCTCTAAGCCTTATTTGATGTCAGAGAAAATGGAGCCTAGCTATGGTGAGAATTTATCTAAGATAAATTCTAAGATCACAGAGATAGTTGAGGATGGAGAGAATATGAGGCTCTAACTATGACCCAAGATCACAGAGATAGTTGAGGATGGAGAGAATATGAGGCTCTAACTATGACCCAAGTTGGTTTTCCAACACTCCTCATCACTTTGGGATCTAATTCATTTCAGGTTAATGTCTCTGAGAGCTTCAGATGGGCAAAGGGCTGGGCATTCCTTGGAAAAGCATTACTCCAGGTAACTACCTGATCAGTATAGTTTCTATTAAGCGAAGTGGGCACAAAGAGGTTTCCAAGATTTACTAACTCTCTTTTGCTCTCTGCCTTCTTCCTAGGCAAAACATGCATACTGTGTATTCCCATGGTCTGATTTAATAAAAGGGATTGCTATGAGAGGCAGCAGCAAGACAGCTATTTTCCAAGATAAGATACATACTTAGTTAGATAAATAGCAAAAATGGAAATGGCCCTAACAGGGGGTTCTATCCCAGGCCTCAAGCAAAATTCCAAACCTTAGAATCTGTTAGTTTTTAACGGCAGGGTTAGAAGTTGTTTTTGTCAGCTTTGGGCTATGTCCATATATTTTCATCAATTAATTTTTGTTGAAATGCCTGCTGAGTATGTGGTGTAGCACAGGGAGTCAGCTGACTATTTGCACCATAATCTAATTTGGCAGCTGGGCCCTGAATGCTGAGTATTACTCAAATTAACATGCCCAGGATAGCAGAGAAAGCAGAACTGAAGAAAGGAGACTGGTCAGTGAGATGCTGGCTGTGTGGCTGAACTGAGTAACAGTGAGAGCTGAGGCTCTGCTTTGAACTCAGATGGTCCGGTGTCCCTGCCCTGGCTCTGCCTCGGGTCAGCTGTGGAGCTTTCAACAAGTTATCTCAAACTCTGAGCATTGGCTTCTTCATTTGTGAAACCGAGATAGTCATTGCACCAATTTCTAAGGGTGATGTACTAGGTGCTTTCGATGTATTATCTTATTTAATTCTTACAACCACCAACTGATAAAATAGCATTTTATCGGTACTTTTATTTCAGAGAGGGGAGCAGGGGGATAAGTAGAGTAGCTAATTTGGTTGGAAAGGCCAAGGAATAGGAGACCTGATTTCTAGTCCAGCTTGGTGATTAACTAATTCTAGATCTGTCAGGGTTCAGAAAGCAGATCCCAAACAACATGCCTCCCCAGTCACATTATTTAAAGTATTAAGTACTCAGGCCCACAGCAAAGTAAAGAATTCAAATGGGGAAGGCATGTTATAAAAGGTCAACTGGTAAGTACTGAACCCAGTTAAATTAAAAGAATTATTAATTGTTGTAATATCTTTTTATTTAAAAAAATCCAATAAATTGTGATTTTTCTCTCCTCCCACTTACCGAGAAATAATTCAGAAAAAAAAAGAAACTAGTTTCGATAAAACTGGAAATTCTGAGTATTCCTCAATGCCAGGAAACAGAATTTCTATTAGCCAAAGTTCTGAGGAGGCTTACAGGCAGGAGGAAGGAAAAGGGTGGTAGGGCATTCTCTAAAGCTGTGTCTACCACAGATCTTTTCTTTTAAAACATGGAATCTTGGGGCGCCTGGGTAGCGCAGTCGTTAAAGCGTCTGCCTTCGGCTCAGGGCGTGATCCCAGCGTACCGGGATCGAGTCCCACATCGGGCTCCTCTGCTAGGAGCCTGCTTCTTCCTCTCCCACTCCCCCTGCTGTGTTCCCTCTCTCGCTGGCTGTCTCTCTGTCACATAAATAAATAAAATCTTTAAAAAAAAAAAAAATAAAAAATAAAACATGGAATCTTCCCACCCGAGAAAGCCAAGCTAACCTAGATTTGACTTCTAGAATAATTAGAGCCATTTTTGGTACATTTTCCTTGGCATTAATTACTGTTTTCTTGCATCAATCCTGGGACTATAATTACTCACAATGCTGTGTGACTAGGAGTGCTTATATCCAAGAGGGTCAGGTTGGCAACTGGAAGGAGCTAAGCCTGACAGAGTTGTGGTGCATTCTGGGAGTTCTATTGAATACTAGAAGAACTATTAACTGAACATTTACTATATGCCAAGCAAACATACCATTCACTCGATTAGATAAGTAGAAAACTAAAAAGAATGTCTGACTATGCAGGAATCATTGCTGCTCATGAAAGGATAAACAGGCAGTGGTCTTCGATGTTTCCTCCTGGCAATACATTTGCACTAAATAAAAGAATCCAAAACAGCAAAAAATTTGCTAGAAAATATGAATAACAAATGAAACTTGATCTTATGACCTGAAATGAGAATTCCATCAGCAATTATGTGGACAGCGGGGGGAACCAAGTTAAACAACAGCAACGTACATACATGTGGAGTTTACAGTAAAACCTAGTCTGAGAGGATCTCTCTACATTAAAGGATGAATAAATAGAAAAAAAATATCAAACTTGGAACTGATGAATTATGAGTGTGCATTATAAAAGGGGAAGAACTTAACACTCAAAAGGCAGGGGAAGGACATAGTTTTGAAAAAACAATTTGCTACAAGTTCCAGAAATAAATTTTATAGTACAATTGCTTTGGGCTTTAAAAACTACTAATGATAACACAAACTCTATGAAGCAGATATAGGATGAGATCAAAGAAATTAAAGCTGAAATAAGAAAAGATCTAGCTGGGGGGGGAAGCAGGAATGAAAAAAAACATTGACATGAGAAACAATTTTGAAGGAATTAAAAAGGCAGCTACAGAATTAAATTCAGCATTAGAATAAATACATTGGAGGAAGCAAATTAGCAATAAATAGACCAGCTTTAGAAGTTGTTCCAGAATGAAAAGGAAAAGGAGAAGAAGATTAAAAGAATGAAGAAATTGGGAATTTTGAACAGGAGAATTAAATAATTTGAACAGAAATAATGATTTGAGATGTAATAGAAGAAAAATATTTTTGAATTGAGTAAAGATCTGGGGCTGGTTATACTAAGCAAAATCAATGTATGTGGGAAAGTGATACCCACCTAGAGATATTCTGATATATATTTTTTTCTTGTTTCAAGAGTAAAGAAGAATTCTACCAATCAAGAAGATAAATGTTTTGCCTGTAGGGGAAAAAAATCATGTTGACCTCATAATTCCTTCCTACTATAATGCCAGAAAATAAAGGAGCCACGTTTATAAAATTACAGGAGGAGAAATCTCATAATCTGAGAATTGTCTACCTAAGTTGTTATTTATGAGTTAAGCCAACAGAAAAAACTCAGGAACATAAAAGCTCAGAAAGTCTACCAGCTATACCATCCCCCAAATAACAACAACAACAACAACAAATCCCCAAACACTATTCAAAGACATTATTCAACTGGAGAGAAACAGCTCAGAATAGTATAAGAGAGGAGCTGTTCACTAAAAGGGTTATGGCTACGACTACAACCATTTAAATGGAAAATTAAGGCTTAATAATAGTTGTAATACTATTATAAGGCTTAACACAAATACTAAAAATAGCCCTTGAAGGACAATATATACAGCATAAAGTACAATAGAAAAGTATGAATTAAAATTCCATATATAGCTTTTGGCTACTATGACAGGCCTGGAGAGATCCCAATCAGGCTGAGGACATCCGATCTCAATGTCCTCTCAGCCCTTTGATTCCTCCCTGCCCCCACCGTGCAGCCCCTCAATAACACGGTTTGAACCCAGAAAAAAAAATTCCATATAATAATAAAGACAACAAAAACTGAGAGAGTGGGAAAAAGACAAAAGGGAATTAAAAATGCATGCTAAAAATCTTTCCTAGACTTAGCCAATAAATAGTTTTAGTCCTGGCATTGGCATTGATAAAAACAGTTTCAAGCATTTTTTTAAAAAATGTAAAATTAACCACCAGAAAAATTACAACAGAGCACAAAACTTTCAAATCACTAGAGGAAACAAAGTTAAAGGAAACATAGTCCATATAGTGAAGGGGAGTTTTAAAAAAACCCAGTAAAACAGCAAAGAATCAACAACAAAAAATCATGTAAAACAGAAGCAGAAGCAGATCAGGTATATTCATTAGGACAAGAAGTGTTAATGGATAAAACATGTTTACTAAAAGAAAATGAACCTAAAAGATCAGCAGCATACAAACAACTATATAGACTTTCTAAAAACCTATTACCTAGGAAAAGTTTCAAATAAAAAGATGGACACTCTGTGTATAAATTCAAGCTTATGGACTTGAGTCATATCTCCTCATCAGCTGTTGGGAAAAACATGGGCAGTGTTGGGTCAAGAACAAGTGGATGAATCAGGTAATCACTAATCCAGAGTGAATATTTGATGGATTTATCAAAACTGAAGCAGAGAAGCCCAACCAAGACTCTAATAAGTATAGATTATCCTTTAAAAAAAGAAAGGAAATGTTGGAAATCTTCCCATTAATATCGCTCAGGAGCATACTGGAAATCTATTTGCAGAATATGAGCAAAGAATGTTCTGAAAGTGCCTTTTAGAATAAACTATTATTCCTCTGTGACACCTACAAATTCAGAAGACAGCTATGCGATAAAAAGTTTAAATAATCAGATTTATGAAGGTCAAAGGCATCTCAAAATATTCTATGTTTTCATGACCCCACATAAATATGTGTTTCAGAAAAATTGACAGAATTTTTAAAAAATGCAGTAGAGGCACACAGCTTAGCATGCTTTGTAACTAATTCAAGCCAATGGGCAATGGTCCTAGATTTCCAAATAATACCAGAAGAAAACCAGTGCCTTCATATGAAAGTTTGCAATATTTAGTTGTCTTATTTTAGGGAAGAAAGACATGGGACTAGAACAATAAAACATACCAGCGGAAAGGAGAACTTCAGCTAGAAGTGAAAGGGAGTAGGTTTGTTTGAGCTCTGTTTTATCTCACACATATTTAATTACATTTCATGACTTTCTTGGTTGAGGAGACAGTTTCCTGTAATTGAAAGTCAATATGATTATATTTTTAGCATATTTTTGTGTGTGCACTATTTATGCCTGGGTGACACTCACGGTATTGACTTTTCTAACTTAACATCTTAATTTTATGTTACCATTTCCTCTAAAGATGGATATCTCAGAGAAATTTTGTTGATGTTTCAAGGTTGTTAAAATTTCATGCTAGGATTCCATTTACAATCAGCTATACTGAATATGAAGTGTTATGTATTTTTTACTTGTGGAGACACTGCTGGTGCTCTCCCATATCCAGTTATTTTCTCTGTCCTAGCCCTGTTAGAGATTACAATTCTCAGCCTGTTGCAGCTAGGCAAGGTGGTGCGACTAAGTCCAGCCAATAAAATAACATGTGTGTTATTTCCAAGCTAAGGTGGTTGATTGCTGGGACGCCTGTGGGTGGCTCAGTGGGTTAAGCGTCTGCCTTCGGCTTGGGTCATGATCTCAGGGTTCTGGGATGGAGCCCCACATCGGCAGAGGGGGTCCCTGTTCAGCAGGGAGTCTGCTTCTCCTTCTCCCTCTGCTTCTCCCCCCCCCGACTTGTGCTCTCTCAATAAATAAATAAATAAATAAATAAATAAATAAATAAATAAATAAAATCTTAAAAAAAACCCACAACTTTAAGATGGCTGATTGCTGATATGGCACTCCACTTTCCCTCTTATCCTGCCATGGCAACTGTGGAAGTCATGTGCTAAAACGATATCGTCACAAGATGGAGAAAGATTTGATTCCCGAGTCACCAGATGGAGGACAGCCTCCGCGGACTCACCATCAGACTTTGGGAGAGTGAGCAATAAGTCATTGTGCTAAAGTACTGATAATTCAGGGTTTGTCTAATTGCAGCTGCTGTTGATTACTTGCCTTAATGTGAGATTTTTTTGTGCTTCTTTTGGGCTCAAGTTCCTCAGGACCTTTGAATATTTTATTTGAATTAAAATGTGAATCAGCTTATAGCAGTAAAATGTACACACTCGAAAATAAAGGCAGTTATATAATCACTAATAATCAATTTAGTGTCTCATTTACATGTATTCTATTAAATGTAATTCTATACTGATTGTTTGGTAGGGCAAATACTGCCAGATTTATTATTATTATTATGTTTTTACTTAAATCTTTATCAGATAACCAGGATAAAAAAGTTGAGATAGGAACACTGAACTCTGAACTGCCTAATGACTCATTCTCAGAAAGCTGGTACACAGGTATGTTAAAAATACGACATTCAACACTGAAAGTATTCTGTGGTTTATTTTGAAGAAAATTGTCTATTCAATATAAAAATGTAGATGTCTTAATAGCAAGGGAGGGGAGACAGAGAGAGAGATTGATTCTTTTCCCAGTATTGCACTATTATTCTTCATGACCTTATTTATTCTATTCAATGAAATTTAAAATGAATCATTAAAGTTTCTCCGTATAGGTTAATCAGTTTATATTTTATACAAAATGATTGTTTTTCTATTTCTTTGGAGTGCTTCATGAAGTGGTGTAAACACTGTCATCCTAATCTTTCAATAAAAACACATAACCTTAAAGAAATAAACAAATGCATGTACAAAGGCAGATCAGGCATAAACTGGTGATCTAAAAAGAGCAATAATCTTGGAAATTGTTTGTGGAAAGACTGGGCAGTTTAATAGGTAAACTTTTTAAAAAATATTATATGATTCCTATGATATATAAACACAAGGAAAAAGAGGTAAAGGCTCCAGATTCATTTCACGAAGTACAATCTTAATGAATCATCTCTGCCCTCATAGGTCTTCCCTCAACTCAAAAGAGCTAAATAAAATATTTGCAATACCAATTCACAAATACAATGGCAGATAACACATCATGGTCTAAGCAGAATTATCCACGACTATAGTTAATGTGGCTCTTAGGGTTGCAAGGAGGTCTTGCTCGTTGGGCTCCAGGTCCACTAAACCCACTCCCATTGGTCCAGCTCAAGCCTGGACTTGGCCTCTGCAGAGGCTCTTGACAATGCTTAGTCCCAAGCTCCATCAACACTTTACAAAACTAATTACTGGGTAGAATAAAGCCAAGGCATGAGGTTGGGTGCATGACAACCTGATACTGAACTAGCACCAATCCTGCACAGGAATTTCATGGCTCTTCCTGTTAATGGTGTTTGTGTTGAATTAGATGGGTGAATGCACTGCACCTAGCACTAGCAGGAACATCGGATGAACTGCATGAGCATGGAGGTTAGTCTTATCATCTTCCCAAAGGGGCTTGTCAGAAGTTAGACCAGAGTTCAGATGCCCTAGATTCTCGTAAAGAAAACCAATGAGAAAATGCCTCAGCATAAATTGGCCACAACTCTCACTTCTGGCCCTTTTCGAGTAAAAGATCATGAAAGAGTAAGGTGCATAAGAGTCTATCTGTACTACAAACTATTTATGTATAGAGAACCAAGGGATGATGCTCACTTGAGGCTGATGTCCTACCTTCCATTCTCTACCAGAATATCAGGTGCTGACATTCCTTTAGCTCCAGGTCTTTGCCCTTTAGTCCTCTGTCCCTGATATCACAAGTGAACATCAGTGGAGTCAGGAAGATAACCCACATTCTGTCAGGGTCTCCTCCCCAGCTCATACTTCCCTCCCCTCTGTTATATAGTGAACTCTCCCATCAAGCGCATACCTTTCAGAACGACTTTTTAACAAGAAGAAAAACTCCGTACTTCAATGAGTCAATTCAAAGTTAACATCTATTATGGAGCTCACAAATATCCCTTTCAGCTTTACCCCTTAATTAAAAAGTCATACAAATGAGCATTCCCTAAAGGGATACTTTTCCCAACATTGTGAGTAGAGACTCTTGGCCAATCCAAAACATGTAATCACAAGCACACGGATCTATTAAAATAAGAATGACTTAATATTAGGACCTTCATTAATAAGAAAAGGTCACATCATCAGGTTATGGGAGAAAAACATGTGGCCATCAGGATAAAGACCAGAAATGGGTTCAGTAAAATTCAATATCCATTTTTTAAAAGTAATCTCTACACCCAATATGGGGCTCAAACTCACAACCCCAAGATCAAGAGTCTTGTGCTCGATGAGCCAGCCAGGTGCCCCTCAACACCCATTTTTGATGCAATCTTAGAAACTAGGGCAGATCCTTTCTCTGCATGATAAAAAGCACCACAAACCAACAAACAAAATATAGAATGATGAAGCTATAAAAGTATTTTTATTTTGGTTCAGATGTCCACTATTACTACTATGGTTTAATATTATAGGTGCTTTAAGCAATTCAGTGCAATAACATGATTATTTAACTTGAAAATTCAAGAGGATTGTAATGAACACATACTTGACTGTTGGCCAAGTAATCAGCAACCTCTTCTCCTACCCCACCTCTCCCCTGTTCCAACATATGCTGTTATTGGCCTTTGGCCTCTGGGCCATCACTTGACTCATCCAGAAGTAGAAACTGCAATTGATCGACCAATAGTCCCTTCCCAAGGCATTTTGCAAGACATAGAGCAAGAGTGGGGAAATGAGAGCACTGAGCTAGAGATTATGGGTGGCTGAAGTTGCAAAATGTAAAATCTGAATGCTACTGGAGGTTATATCCTCTTTTATTTGGTTCAAGCTATCTGAGGTATGCTATTTACTGGGAGACAGAATGAAGGATGGAACAAGCATTCAGGGAGGTCCAGAGCCAAGAGACAGGAAAGCCTAGTTTTAGTTCATTTTGAGATGCAGCTGCAGCCCTCCCTTTGGGTTATGAGATGACTCAGTGTTCTTATAATAAAATATGCTTTTTGCTTGTGGTACTTTGAGTTGAGCTAATGCATGGAGGTAGCTAGTTACAAAATAGATAAAAAATAATAGATTTTTCATGCATTCACATTAATAACAAGGGAACATATATGATAAAAAATATTTTTCCACAATAGCAACAAAAAGATAAATTATAGGAACAATCTAATTAAAATGTGCAGGACATTTGTATGATGAATACATTGAAGACTTACCAGAGGTGAAATGGAAAACTATAAAATGGAAGGCTTATAACGTTGAGGGAATGAATTAACTGTCCATCATTTTATATTTTAATACAATTCCAATAAAGATTACAGTGAGATTTTTCTTGGACCATGACTTGGACCATACCTAATCTTGGCATGATAGAGAACTTCCTAATCTTAAAACTAGTAACAAAAAACGCTCAGTAGATTAACTATGTACAACTCTGAATGTCAAAAATATCTTTAAAAATTTAAGAAGTGAGTAACAAAGTTGAAATATGTTTACATCTTATATTAAAAAGTTAATGTCATTAATGTAGAGATAACCCTTAGAAACCAATGTTGGAAATAAGCAAATAAACCCCAATATAAAAATGGGCAAAAGAGTTAAATAAACCAGTTTCAAATGTAAGAAATATAAATGGCCAACAGAAATATGGGGGGAAAAAAGGTTAGGCTTATTAGTAAGTGAAGAAATTAAGTTGGTGCAATAATGTGATACCATTTTTCACTCGTCAATTTGTCAAATATTGAAGTCTAGTTACATAGTTCCCAGTTGCCAAGGTGCAAAATCAGGGATTTTCATAGACCACTGGAGAGAGATGAGTTTAGACCTTTGAAGAAGTAAATTCAACAACATGTCAAGAGCTTTGGCATTTGGAAAAATAACCTTTGACTTGAAATTCCAATTTTAGCAATTTGCCCTATGGAAATACTCAAGTTTGCCTGAACTTATGTGGAAAAATATTTGTTATTCATTATTTTTGAAAATCTTGAAACAAATGTCCAACGAAAGGGAATTGGTTTAATGAATTATTACCACAAATAGTGTGGCAGGCAGAAAAACAATCCTTCTACCCCCAAGATGTCCAAGTCATAATCCCAGGAGCCTGTGAATGAATACATGATCTTACATGGTAAAGGGACTTTGCATGTGATTAAATTAAGGACCTTAAAATAGGGAAGATTATCCTGGATTATCAGACGGGCCCAACTTAATCATGTGGGTTCTTAAAGGCAAAGAATCTTTTTCAGCTGTGGTCCCCGCAGGGAGTGGGGGGGCGGGTATGACAACAGTACAGTCAAAGAGACTCAATGATACTGGCTCTGAAAATGGAGGAGGGGCAATAAGCCAAGGAATGCAGTAGACCTGTAGAAGCTGGAAAAGGCAAGGAAACAGACTCTTCTCTAGAGTGCCAGAAAAGAACAGAGCCCTGCCAACACCTTGATTTTAGCATTTATCAGATTTTTAACATACAGGATATCACATCCCTTTGGATTATGAGATGCATCAGTGTTCTTATAATAAAATTTGCTAGAACTAGAAGAGAATACCTTTGTATTGTTTCAAGCCATTACGTTTGTGGTAATTTGTTACTGCAGCAGTAGAAAACTAATACAAATGGGATACTTTGTGATCAGTAGTCAAAAATCATATTGGTTAAGAATTTATTTAAAGTAAAAAAAGCTGATTACAAGACTGTAAGTATGATAGCCAAGGTCCAATGATGAAATGTAAATACAGTAGCATGATTATTTCTGGGTGCTGTAATTATGAGACTTTTTCTTGATTATATATTTTCCGGATTTTCTAAAATAGCTCTCCTTTGTAATCAGAAAAAAAAATACATGTGTTAAGTAAAATGCACTTTAACTTATATTACTCTAATTATTTCATCAACAATAATCTAATTTATGATGGCTTTACTTCAATGGTACCTTCCCAACCTTACCTAAATCCTAGTCTTAAACTTATTTCCGTAGAAATGTAACAGAATGGGATTCACTTCTCTTCCCCCAAAATAACACTGTGCTGAACTTGTCTTCCTGGTATCTTGTTGTTAACCTTAGTATCCGATGCTCTTGCAGATTTCCATAATTTTGTCTGCTTTGCTGAATACTCTATTGCAAGCATAAAGTCTAAAGAGGCTTTGTCAATGGTTATTAACTAACTGCTTAATTAACTGTGAAGTGACAGTCACCAAATAATTGTTGATAATGTTGGTAATGCATGATTCTGGAGTCTGTCCCAGTGACCTCTACCACACTCCCATTTTAAAAATTTTATTATTTTATCAAAAAAATTTTTAAAAAAATTTTTATGTTTTTAAAATTGCCAAACCACTGGACTTCACAAGGGGCATGTATCCTTGCAATATAGACCGTGGGTCTGATTTAATCTCATTTTTAAAGAATTAGCAATCAATAAAGCAGTCAAAACTAAAAGGTAACAGCTTTGCTTGAGTGGAAAAAAAAAATTCTGGTTCTATACCCTCAGGTTTGATGTACAGCCCACTTAAAATAATGCCCCTCTTCCATTTTTGCTTTCTTGAAATTTCTTGATAAAAAGAAATCTAGCAAATGAATCTGTCTTTAATTAATCAGCACATTTAAAAAATTTTTGAATAACTTATTTAAGCTAAAAAACATCAAAGAGTTCACTCATTCTTCCCACTCCCCACACCCAGTCTCTGTCAACCAATGATCTGTTCTCTGTACCTGTGAGCTTGGGTTTTCCTGTTTTGTTTTTTAGATTCCACATATAAGAGAAATCATAAGGTATTTGTCTTTCCCTGTCTGACTTATTTCACTCAGCCTAATACCCTCACGGTCCATCCATGTTGTTGCAAATGGTAAGATTTCATTCTTTTTAATGACTAAGTAATAATATTCCATTGTATATACATATATACTACATTTCTTTATCCATTCATCAGTTGATGGACACTTGGGTTGTTTCCCTCTCTTCGCTATTGCAATAATGCTATAATGAACATGGGGTTGCATATATCTTTTCAAATTAGTGTTTTTATTTCCTTCAGATAAATACCCAGAAGTGGAATTGCTGGATCATATGTAGTTCCATTTTAAATTTTTTGAGGAACCTCCATACAGTTTTGCAAAGTGGCTGCACCAATTTACATTCTCACCAATAGTGCACGAAGTTCTCTTTTATCCACATCCTCACCAATACTTGTTATTTCTTGTCTTTTTGATACTAGCCATTCTGACAGGTGTGAGGTGATATCTCATGTTCATTTTGATTTGCATTTCTCTGATGATGAGTGATGTTGAGCATTTTTCCATGTGCCTATTGGCCATCTGTATGTCTTCTTTGGAGTAATGTTTATTCAGATTTTCTGTCCATTTTTAAATCAGATTGTTTTTATTTTTGCTATTGAGTTGCACGAGTTTTTAAAATATATTTTGGATATTAGCTCATATTATATGGTTTTCAAGTATTTTCTCCCGTCCAGTAGGTTGCCTTTTCATTTTGTTGATGGTTTCCTTTTGGTGCAAAAGCTTTTTAGTATGATGTAGTACCACTTATTTTTGCTTTTGTTGCTATCTACTCTACTTTTATTGTTCTGAATTGCCTTATTGCTCTCCTTGGATTACTTATTGAACCATGAATAATAAGTAAAGGTCACTTTCCACTTAGGAAGTTGGCTTTTGATCTGGTTGAACTAAAGCAAGAGTGTGAAGAATAAAGGAGGGATGGGGATAATTTGGAGGTATTTAGCAGCTGACTTCCCCATAATGAGCCAGGCAAAACCAGAGGAAAACAATTTTTTTTTCTAACCTTCACTTAGGGGTGAGCAAATCATAAGGTGAAGTCTTTTCTAATTATACAATAATTATCTACTCTTTTAATTTGAAAGAATATTCATCATACTTCTCCCTCATCAAAAGGAACATCCCTCTGACTTGGTAACGATCAAACTATATTCTTATGTAGAGAGAAAGGCTGAAATTAGACCTTCCTGTTCTTATGCAAAGAACAATTCTGTAATGAGCTGTCTTAACCTATTCCATTCTTTGGAGCCACAAGGCCTTCCGGGAGGACAGACGGCTGATGCGTTAAACAATATGCTGGTGCCTCGTCTCTGGTGATGGCTAAATACAGCACTGTGGCTCAGGAACTCAGGAACGAAGCAATCAGTCTCTTGATTCCTCACCCACTCTCATGCTATATTACCAATCCAAAGACTTCTGTGTCTTGGCTCTCAATGTGTCCATTACTCCCTCTGAATGCTGTAGTCCTTTCTTTCCATGTGATGCTGAGAATCCCCCAATGGAACCTTGAGTAGCATTGGTGTTACTGCATTCACATAACACAGAGCTCCATGATGTAGTATCTTCTAATACTTGCCTTCTGAAAACAGTTGCTAAGTATGCACCACCTTTGCAGATAATAACAAATGGCTGCTGAGAAAGAGGCATTACATAAAAGAAGATTCGTTTTTTTCCTCCATAATCCATAGCAATGGAGACTGAAAGGAGAATGACTCATTTTTCCATTTTAACTGAATTAATTCTCCCCACTTGCAAATTTTTATAAATGGTTGGGGATTTCATTAAAGATGCTTCACTGGGAAACTAGAAGGTTCTGGATTGGGATGGCTTCTATTATCCAGTGGAAGTTCTGTTCTCAGACTCAGTTTCAGGGGTAGAGGATGAGGAGGAGCTCAATACAGCCTTCTAAGGAATCAATAAGGAGTATTTACTGATTGATCAGAATACTGAAAGCTTATTGACCTTTATCTGAAACAGTGTCTGCTTTGAGGCTACTGAATGCCAAGTAACTAAATGTCCATGTAAGTATCTTTGAAACTGGGTTTCTAATTTAAAGAAGTCCTCAGATATGAATGGCTCCACTCTCCTTGCTTCTAGATGATGGGTACTTTCTTTTGCAAATTGAGAATTTGCAGAGACACCTTTTGTTTGTGGTGATGACTCAGGGATGTTGCTGGTGTTTAGATGTGGGGGCCAGGAATGCTGGCTTGTCCTATAGTGTGTGGTACAGGCCTGCACAAAGAAATACTGCCCCACACTCCAAATGATTTTTGAATGCCACTGTAGATAGTCATGCAGGTGAAAACCTGCTTATAATTACCCAAATCCAGAGCCTCACTTTGATTTTTATATAAATAAAGTGAATTAATTTCCTATTACTTAAAACAACACAAATTTATTATTTCATAGTTCTAGAGACCAGAAGTCTGAAGTGGGTCTTGCTGTGCTAAAGTCAAGGTGTTGGCAGGGCTGTGCTCTTCCTGTGGCCTCTTGGGGAGGATCCATTCCCTCATCTTGTCTAGCTTCTAGAGGCTGACTGCATTCCTTGCCTTATGGCCTCTTCCACCAGTTTCAAACCCAGTAGCAAAGCACCTTCAGCTCTCTCTCCAACTTTGACCATCCTGCCTTCCACTTTCTTTGTAGGACCCTTCTGATTACACTGAGCCCAACCACAAAGCCCAGGACGAAGTCCCCCTCCCAAGATCCTTAACTTAATCACACCTGCAAAATCCCCTGTGCCACGTAAGGTAACATATTCCTGGGTTCCAGGGATTAGGATGTGGACATCTTTGGGGGACTTTTATTTTGCCTACAACATAAAAAAGTATTTTTGAACTTAAAAAGAAAAACATATCCTGAATGTTCTAGGAAACTAACTGCCATATAAATACGGGAAGACTGTTTTGTTTTGTTCATTACCAAGAATTGATCCCCATTTCCCATATGAGAGCCTCATGTAACTGACAGAGCGTGGTTCACAGTATTTGAATTGCCAAAACAAACAAACAAACAAACAAACAAACAAACAAACAAACAAACTAAAGAAAAAAGACCCCACTGCTGTGTCTGCCTGCATCTGCTACTATCACATTCTCTTTATTTGAAATAAAGATGTAAGCCTAACACACTCATCTTGTATCCTCATGTTGTATGCCTGAGCATTTCCATATTGAAATACATATTAATTTATTATAAACTGCTTGTTTTCTTATTTCTCTTTTATAATACATTAGGACATTATATTGTTTTTTTTCTTGAAAATGTGTATATAGGTAGGTTATAATATCTACGAATTTTATTTCTACATAGTAAAGGTGACATTACAAGATATTTGTTGTAAAAAAAGTAGGACATTCAGTCTGATGTGTGCCTCTCAGATTCTGCTGCCTCTCTGGATTGAAGAAGTCTCTTTTCTCCAGGCCAGTGCTATCATGTATGCATTGGATTTCACTCCCTTCAATCACCTTCAAAACCCTACTGAACCTATTCTTGCTAAGGGCATTGAACAAGCCCCCCGTGACATACTCTATAGTTGTGGTAAACAGTTTACTCCCAAGATCATGAAATTTCTAGGAAAAATCTCTGGAGGAGGCCTCTAGACCTTCAAGAGCCCATTACAAGATGTCTCGCTGTCTAGTACCAAGGGGAAGCTCTAATTAGGAACATTATGGGGCTGCCTCTTAATGACTGCCATGACCAATCCCATCGCTCCCTACTTCTGTATGTCTCACCACCACCAGAGGTCTGAGCTTCTCTAGTCAAGAGCTATCACCCTGGCTCTTATCTCTAATATGGCTCAAAACATTTCCCTAGTCTGACGCACCCACCCACCCTGCCAAGCCCATGGAACACATAGTCTGTCATCAACAAAATCCTCACTTCTTCTTCAAAGGCTCCCTTCACCTTTTGCTACCTGCAACTTGGTTGTTTCAGGATATCACTTCCACCACCACAGTAGTCTCAGGTGGTTGTGCTCCCACCATAGTCTACGCACCACAGAGCCAGACCAGGGTTAGATGTACTCACTGTCCTCACTCCACTTCCGGACCATAATTCCTTCATCTTTTAAACCCCAGCATCTTTGACACATGATAATGGACTACACCACCGGCTACACTTGTTGTAGCCACTCCTTGAGTCATGTACTGCTCATTCCCCATCATCCACTGGAGATTTTAGCTCACTGTGTTCCCAACACTGTCCCTGTCTTCACTTTTGGTGACTACAATATGCACATACATGATCAATCCAACTCCCTGACTCACTTCCTTGACTTCCTCACTTCCTATTATGTTTTCCTCCACTTGCCTCCAACCTTCCACTCTCATGGTGAATCATTACCTGGACTTTGTCATCACCAGTAACTACATAATTTCCAAAATTTCTACTTCAAGCCTCTTACTCTTTATCACCTCCTATTTTTTCAGTTCATGCCCTCTGGTACTGCAAGTCTAACAATTCTCAGTACTTATCAGGATCCCCAGTCCCTCGATCTTACCACTTTTTATTATCTATCACCTCTCACACCCTTGCTTCTCTATTCCTCCAGCTAGGACCCCATGGTCCATCCCTGTGGTCCCTTCTTGCACAGGCCTTTGACTCCACTTTCCTCCCTCTCTCCATTTCACTCATCTGACAAACCCAACACTAATAGTCTCTAAGCCTATGTTACAGAAAAACACATATGTTGACTGATCTCTAAACTTTCTGTCAATTCACAAATCTCAAGTGGCCCTTCTGTATCGCTCAACAGTCATAAAGTATTTTCTAATCACTTCACTCTCTAACTCTGAAACATGACTATTTCACAACTTCTTCCCTTTTCTCCACCTCTAACACTCCTTCTACTTTCAGCTGATTACTTGACTTTTATTTCCCAGGAAACATAGAAGCAATAAAAATGAACTATGTAATTTTATCATCAGATCTACCAGCCTATCTTTTCCTTTACCCATATGTCCACTGTTCTTCTTTTCCTTTACCCATATTTTTTAAAAAATAATAAAATGACAAAAAGTATAAAAAATTAAATTAAATTAAATTAAAAGTGTATAGTCTCACTTCCCTTTGAAGGCAAACCTGGACCCATCCCCATTTGCACACTCAAAAACTTTGCTCCTATGTTCTCCACTCACCAGCATCATAAATTTCTCTTTCAACTGTCCCATTCTTACCACAATACAAACATGCTATAATTTCTTTCCCCTTAAAAAAAAAAATCCGTCCTTAAACTTAGGTCTTTCTGCCTATGATACTTTTCCTCTTCTCCCATTTATAACTCTGTTTTCCCCTCACAAACTTCTGTCAGCCTATCTGAGTCAATTTCTACCATTTTACTAAAGCTGCTTTTGTCAAGGTCAATGATGGTCTCACCTTGTCAAATCCTTGTCCATCATCTTGCTTAATCTCTCAGCAATTTATGACACAGGAAGTACTTCTTCCTTCCTTAAAGCTGTCTTACTAAGCTTCCAAAATACATCACCTAGTAGTTCTCTTCACTCACTGGCTATTCCTTCTTGGTCATAGTTGCTACTTCTTACTCCTCTTTCCTGCTTTTACAAATTAGGAGTTCCCTCAGGCTCAATCAGTGGCAATCTTCTTTGTCACTCTTTCCACTAGCTGGTTGTATATAACCCCAAGTATATGCTAATGTCTCCCACATTGGTATCCCAGCCCTTATCTCTCTTCTTGAACTCCAGATTTAAAAATAAACCGTCAGTCCAAAGAAGACATACAGGTGGCCAACAGGTACATGAAAAGATGCTCAACATCACTAATCATCAGGAAATTGCAAATCAAAACCACCATGAGATATCACCTTACACCAATGTTCAAAATCATTAGCCATCAGGGAAATTCAAATCAAAACCACATTGAGATACCACCTTATGCCAGTTAGAATGGCAAAAATTGACAAAGCAAGAAACAACAAATGTTGGAGAAGATGTGGAGAAAGGGGATCCCTCTTACACTGTTGGTGGGAATGCAAGTTGGTACAACCACTTTAGAAAACAGTGTGGAGGTCCCTCAAAAAGTTAAAAATAGAGCTACCCTATGACCCAGCAATTGCACTACTGGGTATTTACCCCAAAGATACAGATGTAGTGAAGAGAAGGGCCATATGCACCCCAATGGTCATAGAAGCATTGTCCACAATAGCTAAATTGTGGAAGGAGCCGAGATGCCCTTCAACAGACGAATGGTTTAAGAAGATGTGGTCCATAGATACAATGGAATATTACTCAGCCATCAGAAAGAACGATTACCCAACATTTGCAGCAACATGGATGGGACTAGAGAAGACTATGCTAAGTGAAATAAGTCAAGCAGAGAAAGACAATTATCATATGGTTTCACTCATTTATGGACCATAAGAAATAGCAGGGAGATGGGTAGGAAAAGGAGGGGAAGAATGAAAGGGGGGGTAAACAGAAGGGGAAATGAACCACGAGAGACTATGGACTCTGGGAAACAAACTGAGGAATTCAGAGGGGAGAGGGGTGGGGGATTGGGATAGGCCGGTGATGGGTATTAAGGAGGGCACATATTGCATGGAGCACTGGGTGTTATACGCAAATAATGAATCATGGAACACCACATCAAAAACTAAGGATGTACTGTATGGTGACTAACATAATAAAAAATTATTATTTTTTAAAAAATAATAAAATGACAAAAAGTATAAAAAATAAAATAAAATAAAAAGAAAGGCTATTTTCAAAAAGACAATACATAACAAATGTTGGTGAGGATTTGGAGAAAAGGGAATCCTCATGCACTGTTGGTCGAACTGTAAATTGGTATAGTCATTATGGAAAACAGTATGGAGGTTCTTCAAAAAATTAAAAAAAAAAACACATATGACCCAGTTTCTTCTGGGTATTTATCCAAAGAAAATGAACACACTAATTTGAAAAGATATATGCACGCCCATGTTCATTGCAGGGTTATTTAGCCAAGATATGGAAACAACCTAAGTGTCCATCAGTGGATGAATGGGTGAAGAGGATACACACACACACACACACACACACACACACACTTGTATTATTCAGCAATAAAAAAGAATGAAATATTGCCATTTGTGACAACATGGACAGACCGCAAGGGGATTATACTAGGTGAAATATGTCAGACAGAGAAAGACCAACACTATATGTTCTCACTTATATGTGGAATTAAAACAAAAAAAACAAAATCACCCCAAACTCATAGATACAGAGAAGAGATTGATGGTTGCCAGAAGTGGGGTGTGAGGGATGGGTAAAATGGGTGAAGGGAGCCAAAAGGAACAAACTTCCAGTTAGAAAATAGGGATGTAATGTACAGGATGGTGACTATAGTTAATAATATCATATTACATATTTGAAAGTTGCTAAGAGAGTAGATCTTAAAAGTCCTCACCACCAGAAAAAAAAAATTGTTGTAACTTTGTATGGTAACAGATGTTAACTAGATTTATTATGGTGATCATTTTACAATATATAAAAATATTGAAACATTATGTTGTATACCTGAAACTAATATAATGTTATATGTCAGTAATACCTCAGTAATAAAATAAAATAAAATAAAATAAAGTAAAAAAATCAGCTATAAGTTCACTCAATATCTCCACTTGTCTGTCTGCTAACTTTCTCAAACTTACCAGGGCCAAAATCACTCCTGGTTTCTGCTCCTGAACCTATTTCTTCTCCATTCTTCCCCATCTTAGTAAATGGATCACCATTCTCCCAGTTGCTTAGTCTCAAGCCCAGGAGTAATTCTTGATTGCTCTTCTCTTTTATCCCACATCTATTCCACTAGTAAACCATTTGTTTACTTTCAAAACATACCCCAAATCTGATCACTTAGCACCCTTACCATTATACCCTGGGTTAAGTCACCATCATCTCTCTCCTGGGATCACCGTAAGAGACCTCCTAACTGGTCACCTTGCTTCCACTGTTGCTTCCCTACTCTCTATTCTCCATACAACTGCCAGATGATCTTTTAAAAGTATAGATAAGATCATGCTCCTTCCTTGCTTATTATCTTCTAATGGTTTATCATCACAGATAGAATGAAAACCAAACTTACCTTGCTGTGGCAGAAATTTTTAATGCTCACTGAACATTCATTTGCTCCCACATTTTCCAGAGTCCATGCAGTTGGACCAGACCATATGACTTGTTATTGCTAATGAATTTTGAGGAGAAGTGATACGTATCACCTCTGAACCAGGGCAGGTTAAAGCTCCCATGTGGCTCTCAGTTCTTTCTTGTTCAATGTAGCAACCAAGGTGCTCAGGTTGTGATGGCTAAGCCACAAGATGGAAACAGCCTGTGACCAAGTAACCTTTTCAGGGAGCTGCTCAAGAAAGAAATTGAACCTATAGTAAACTTACAGTGAGTGATGGATAAACTTCTGCGTATTAAGTCATTGCAATTTAGGGCTTTACTTATTACTGAAGGTATCATATCCTGACTAATTTCACTGGGCTTTCTCCCCCTAACTCACTGTCATCTGATCACACCCAAGTTTTATTGTCAAACCCACTCTTGACTTAGGGCTTTTTATTCTAACTGTACTTGTATCTAGAAAGTCCATTTTAAGATCATCATACCACACTACTTTTCATCACTCTCCATCCTTTTTTTTTAAAAGATTTTATTTATTTATTCGACAGAGATAGAGACAGCCAGCGAGAGAGGGAACACAAGCAGGGGGAGTGGGAGAGGAAGAAGCAGGCTCATAGCGGAAGAGCCTGATGTGGGGCTCCATCCCATAACGCCGGGATCACGCCCTGAGCCGAAGGCAGACGCTTAACCGCTGTGCCACCCAGGTGCCCCATCACTCTCCATCCTTTTACCTTTTTCATTGCAGCATTAATTGTATTCAAAATTACATATTTTTAGTTTATTTTTTGTATATATCTCTAAATAGAGAACAAGAACTTTTTTTTGTTGTTATTGTTGTTCTCTGTTTTAACCTCAAGGTCTAGAACAGTGCCTGACACATAGTTTACATGTAGATTAATTGCATTAATGGTATCAAATATTTGTCCTTTTCTGCATTCTTGCCCTAAAGAGATGGAACCCAGTTCCCTAAGTGTGACTCTGGTCCATTCTGAGGGCTTGTTTTGGCCAGTGGGGCATTAGTGGATGTGACACAAATATAGACTTGAAAAAGTGTTTGCATGTATCTGTTTGCCTTTTGTGCCTTTGCCATTGCCATGAAGACCTACCTTAGCTAGCCTGTAGAAGGATGAAAGACAAGTGGAGCACAGCTGAGCTGCCCATCATCTCTGCTGAGGCCAGCTTGATCAGTTGGCAGTTCGCTGGCTCCAGAAATGTGAATGAGCCCAGCTAAAATTCAGACAAGCCTAGGCCAAATCAGCCGAACATTGCAGACTAATAAACTAAACAATTATTTATTGTTTTATACCCCTGAGATCTTGTAGTTGTTTGTTATACAGCGTTACTATGGCAATGGATAACTGACACAACAGGGGCTCAATAAATAGCTTTTGAATGTCTACAGTGGATATGTAGATGTTTTACAGTGGTCTGTAGATGCTCTTTCCTAGTGTGCTCTGCCTCCTGTGTTCCTGATTTGACTAGCCATCTAGCCATTCTCCCATGTTAGTACACTGAGAGAAGCCTCTGCACCTTTTTCTTCTTCATTTCCAACTTCTACAAACTTTCAAACATTGAATAGCCTGCTACATTTTATAATTTTACCCTAAAATCTCTGGAATCTGATTTCTCCAGCTCCATAGTTCAATAATATTTTACCTCAATATTATAATAAGTTCCTATTTGGAATCCCTACCATTAGTTTTCCCCCCACTTGAGAACATCCCCCACACTGCCACTAATTTTGTCAGCTTCAAAAACAAATACGGATTTATAGTTCTATAAAAGATTGAGGGGTCACTTTGAAATACTTCTTTCCTAAATTCCTTACAAAAACACCTAGGAAATAAGTTTTAAAATTAAAAAATAAATAAATATAACTTGAGCAAGTTCAATAAAGGAAAAAAATGTAAAACAATAAAGACAAACATTCTCCAGCCCATTGTTTCTTAACTGTCTGAATAATTTATTATTACTTATATAATATCAAATATTAACCTTATGGAAAGTAAATGGAAGTGGATGCAACATTATCCCTACAGTCATGCACTCACTCACTTGCTCTGCTGAGTAAGAAATAAAAGGTGGACTCACAGTGAGTATTTCCAACAACTCTCTGCTGATCTTGTCTGCCTCACAGCCTGCAGTGAGCTTCTTCTATTATTGAGACTCCATTAATAGTTGGAGTGGTAATAAATTACCATAGTGCTTATGAACTGTGATTTTATGTTTCTTCCATTTTCTTTTAATTTTATCCATGGATAAATTTTTAATGTGAAAAAAGGCAAGTGTAAATGGAAAGCATTGGTTCTTCCAATGCATCATACTTCCTCCTGCCCAGGGTTTTCATAAATGCAGCTAACTTTTCTCAACTCTTTCCTCTCCACCCAACCTCCCTCTTAGTTAGTTAGGATTACATTTGGTTGCAAATAACAGAAAATCTGTTTATCGTAAATTTAAAGAAATAGAGGTTTCATTGTTTTTCATAACAAGAGGGCCAATGCCAGGCAGGGTAATTTAGGGCTGCTATGTGGGTCAGTGAATGCTCAGGGCTCCAGGCTCTTTCTAACTTTCTGATCCCCAATCCTTAGAGGGTAGAGGTTGTTCTCATAGGTAAAATGTGCTACTACCTTCCAGGTCTCTTGCCCTTATTCTAGAGAGAAGAAGGGGGGAAAGCATAAGAATAAAAAAAGTATTTTTCTTGTAGACATTGTCTTTTTAGTCCAAGAAGAGAAGCTCAATCTAGAGAATTTCTCCTGAACCCCAATGGCCAAAACTTTGTCATATGGCCAATGTTCTCTGCGAGAGAGACTGGGACATCAGCAACATCTCTAGTAGAGGATGGGAAAGGAGAAGGGGGTTGTAAATGGCTTTTGTGTAACCAACCCAGTGTCTGTCATTCTGCTTTTCCTGATTTCTACTCATCCTTTAGATCTCAGCCCCAAACCATTCAGACTACGTAAACTATTGTATCCCTCAAGCCAAAGTATGTATGGTATTTCACTTAGCATAATACTCTTTTGCTCCATCCATGTCATTGCAAATGGCAAGATTTCATTCTTTTTTATGGCTGAATAATATTTCTTTCTATCTATCTATCTATCTATCTATCTATCTATCTATCTATCTATCTCTCATTTCCTTTATCCATTCATTAGTCCATGGACACTTGTGCTGTTTCCATAATTTGGTTATTATAGATAATGCTGTTATAAACACTGGGGTGTATATATACCTTTGTATTAGTGTTTTGTAGTCTTTGGGTAAATATGTAGTGGTGCAGCTGCTGGAATGTAGGGTAGTTCTATTTTCAACATTTTGAGGAAACTCCACACTGTTTCCCAAAGTGCCTGCACCAATTTGCATTCCCACCAACAGTGCAAGAGGGTTCCTTTTCTCCACATCCTCAACAACACCTGTTGTTTCTTGTGCTGTTGAATTTAGCCATTCTGACTGATGTGAGGTGATATCTCATTGTAGGTTTGATTTGCATTTCCCTGATGATGATCAGTGATGTTGAGCATCTTTTCATGTACCTGTTGGCCATCTGTATGTCTTCTTTGGAAAAATGTCTATTCATGTCTTCTGCCCATTTCATAATTGGATTGTTTGGGTTTTGGATGTTGTTTTTTAAATTCTTTATGTATTTTGGATACTAATCCTTTATCAGATATGTCATTTGCAAATATCTTCTTTCATCCCATAGGTTGCCTTTTAGTTTTGTTGACTGTTTTCTTTGCTGTGCAGAAGCTTTTTATTTTGAGAGTATTACGTTAAGCAAAATAAGCCAGCCAGAGAAAGACAAATACCATATGATTTCACTCATATGTGGAGTTTAAGAAACAAAACACACAAGCAAAGCGGGGAGAAAAGAGAGAGACGCAAACCAAGAAACAGACTCTTAACTATAGAGAACAAACTGTTACCAGAGGGGAGTGGGGGAGGTTGGTTAAATAAGTGATGGGGATGAAGGAGGGCACTTGTCGAGAGGAGCATCGGGTGTTGTATGGACGTGCTGAATCACCTTATTGTACACCTGAAACTAATACTACACTGTACATTAACTAACTGGAATTTAAACAAAAACTTTTTAAAATGTATGATCTTGATTCTTTTTAAATATTTAGATCTACATCTACATAGCATGAGAAAGTTCATGTTAATGGAACAAAACAATGACTGTTTTAAAAGCAAAGTGATGATGAAAATAAAATGTGCCAAAATAAATTTATATTAATAATAACATGTTAGAAGCCAATAAACTATATATATAATGATTTTTTAAGCCACAAAATAAGTTTTATTTATACTTCTTTGATAGTATCTCCTTGCTTGCCTTATTTATATTTTTTATGGGAAGGGAGAATCTGGAAGAAATAAAACTTGATATTTTTAAAATAAAGTTTAATTTTTTAAAATTGCAATTTTAATTTTCTCCTCTAAAATGCTAGTATCAAGGTCCTTAAATAAGCAATTTTATCAATCACAGTCTTCTTCAAAGTCTTATAAAATGTGTACCCAAGCTGAAAAAAATCTGTGCTGCTAAATTTTGCTTATCTGTGTATCTTCTTGGATTTTGTAAAATCTGTATCTACCCACAAGGATGTGTCTTCCCTGGGATACTGCATATTGTGCCAGAAAAAAAGATGAGCATTGAGGCTCAGCCTCTTCCTCTGGCTTAGGAGCTTCAGTGCATGGAGAACCACTGCTGGGCTCCTCCTGCTCCTTGGGGCTGGCTTAACATTGATCAACCTCACAAGGACCGCGTGGCTGGGGTTCTTTCCCTGCGATTAATATCACTGTCTGGCAAGACTCTTAAACTGCAAGGGTAAAACCTGCAAACTACTGTGTAGACCTCACTCCCACTGGTTTTCTGAATCAATAACCTATTGTGTTATTTCTTTTTTCTTTTGCTTCACCTGGAGGGCCTGGGAAATGCGCTGTTCTACAGAGAAAGAGAGGGAAGCAGTATCTCTCAGGAAGTTGACTGGAACAAAAGCTTCTCACCAAAGTTCATTTATTTCAGAAAGCATAATAAATTTCAGAAAATGCTTATTTCCTTATAAGTTCTGAAACCAAAACTTGAAAAGACAGCACCAAAAAATGAAATGACAGTTGTACATTACAGCAAAGATGCAAAAATGTAAACAAAATATTAGCAAGCAAATCTAGCAGTGTGCTAACAGAACAAAGTCTAAGACCAAGTACTGTCTATTCTAGGAGTTCTACATCAGTTGTAAACTAAGAAATTAGGCAATAGAAAAAAAAGTATTGCTGGATGCCAAAAGGACAATTGATAAATTAATATCTAGATCTGATTAACTCTCTTGGTAAACTAAGAACTGAATGATATAATTTTTAAACTTCTGACTTAAACCAACAGCCAACATATTTAAAAGTAATATTAAGAGTAACACTCCTTGAAGGTCAGGGGTAAGAAAAGATGTTTACTTTTACCAGTTTCAATTGAAATTTTTCTGGAAGATCTAGTTAAAAAGGACATAGACACTGGATATAAAGTTTAAAAAATAAAGATTTATAGATTTATATGATTATTGGGGAAATCTGAAAAAAGTGACAGGAAAAACATTAGAACTTCTGCTGTACAGGGTTCATTAAGATAACTGGCTTCAAAGTGACTATAAAAAAATATCAAAAGCTTTAGAATACACTGACAATAATCCACCAAAAAAAAAACTATGGGAAAATGATTACATTTTCATTAGCAAGCAAAAACATTAATTTTTTAAATGTTTAAAGAACTGCAAAGTGTTATATGAAGAATAATATCAAAAATTATATAATAAAACATATAGGTGTGAATGCATAGAATATACACCATGTTCATACATTGGAAAAGATCTTGATATACTAACAATTCTTCCTAAAGTTTATTTCTAAATTTAACACATTTAACACATCTCCAATAAAAATTCCGAGGACTTTTTTATTATGTTCAATTAGCCAGCATATAGTACATCATTAGTTGTTGATGTTGTGTCCAATAGGACTTTTCAATAGGGGGATTTTAAATAATGAATCCAGAGTTATCAGGATGGATAATGGTGTTTAGACAGCATGGCATTTAAAAAATTAGATATAATCTAAATTAAATTACTGATGGGTTAAAGACTTAAGAAAAAAACCTCCTAACTCTAAAAGCAAATGAAATTGTTTATGCATATTTATTTACTTTTGAATTGAGGAAATTCTTCTCTAAGCATAACACCAAAGAGAGAAACCATAAAAGAAAAGGTGGATGGTTGTAACTACAAATAATAATAATAATAATAATAATTAATAATAACTTAAGATAATCACTGAAAAGGAAATTAAAACTGTAACCAGAAACATGGAAAACTATTTGTAGCATATGACAGTCAAAACGTTGTATCCTTAACACAGTTCCTGCAATGCCAAATGAAACTTAAAAATAAAGATTTAAATTTAAAAATGTCCTAGGGTGATGAATAGGAAAAGAAATTGCTTTCACGAAAAAGCAAAATGTAAAGGAATAATAAATATACAAAAATATTCAATCTCACTAGTAAGAAAAGCACACATAAATAACATTTTAAATCTTTTAAATTGGAAAAGATGTTTCTGAAATTGTTAGGAATATGAAGGAACACTTTCATACAATGGGTGTATATATTCTGATTCACACTGCTAAATTGCTAAAGCTTTCTGAAGACCAAGTAAGCAGAATGAAGCCAAAGCTTTTATAAGTCCAATGCTTGAACAGATTTTTCTTCTAAGAATTTATCCTCATAGTCACACACATGTACAAGTGTAGCTAGAACATACGGATCACACAAATGATACTTTATAGCAAAAGCTAGAAACAACTGCAAGGTCTCAGGATGAGATGTCATTTAAATTATGATACTTTGTAACCATGAAGCATGCTCTTTTAGAGTAACATTTAATTACATGAAATGCATATTAAGTTAAATTTTTAAAATTGTATATGCCCTGGTGCCTGAGTGGCTCAGTTGGTTAAGCCTCTGCCTTCTGCTCAGGTCACCATCCCTGAGTCCGGGATCCAGCCCCAAGTTGGGCTCCCTGCTGAGAGGGGAGTCTGGCTTCTCTGCTTCTTCCTCTTCCTCTGCCCCTCCCCTCCCTCATGCTCTCTCTCTTTTGCTCTCTCTCTCTCTCTCTCTCCCTCAAATAAATAAAATCTTTTTAAAAAAGAAATAAAATTGTATATGCCACAGGAGTATAATTATATAAAATATCCAATGCATAGGGAAAAACTCCTGTAGTGAAATAATTCCTAAGAATTGACAATAGTGGTGTTTGGGCAGTGAGATGAGGGTTGATTTTGCTTTTGTTTTTCATCATGCTATATTTTCCATAAGGTGCTAATTCTCCTTAATGAATATATAATACTTTGTAGTTTTAGCAGTGTGCATATTAAATGTAATCATAAGGGAATTTGCAGTTGTGCAGATAATAATACTCAACAGTAAGTTATTTGTCTTAAAAAAGTAGCATAAGCATACCTTAAATTTACATGATGTTATATGTCAAATATATTACATTTTTTAAAAGTAGCTTGAGTTTAAACCTAAAAAAACAGTCTTAAAGAATATATTCAGGACCCTTCTGGAATCAGAATCACAGTACTTTGCATTTTTAATATTGCTGTGTAAATCTACTCTTAGTTTGCTTCATACACAACAGTTTTTGGTTTTGTCTGCTCCAACTCCATTTTTCAGGCAGTAACATTTATTGAAGCCATGCTATTTTCAAAATGCTGAGGAGGAGACGGGAGGAAATAGAGCAAGGAATTTTTGATCCAGGTGTAGAGAGAAGGGAAGACAGACAAAGAAAAAGTGATGCAAGATTCTAGATGAAATGTGGGTCCAGACAAACACTAGCAGAAAGCTTAGCTCTCGGAAACCTGGCCCTCACCCCAGGATTTGTAAATAGCATGAATCCATTGTTGAAGATCCTGGAGAGGTAAAGAATCAGCCTTGGCCACCTAAACAAGACTTCATTGCACTGCTGCTCTTAACCCCAACTACCAGACCCTTAGGACTGGCTGGGACTATGACCCAAATTCCCTTCTGATGATAATATCCAAGCTATAAAAATACTACATATTTATCAAAGAGAATTAGTGACTTACAAAGAAGTATGAAGAACAGAAACAGATTCACCCTCGTTTCACCATCTAAACACAAATGTAGAGTTCATGGGCACCTCAGGACTGAGACAGTTTTGATTATGACAGGACAAGGTCTTTCAGCAGTGATCTGGGCTCATGCTAACAGCCCCTTGTTCTTCCCAGCCGTCTCCTTGGTAGACATATGGGGCCATGTTGTGAAAGTCAAACTCTGGACACCCTAAAGTACCTAAATCCCAGCACTCTTTGCATCCCATATTGACTCAGTCCTCAAGACTGTTTGTCTTGGTTCTCTACACTCTTTCCTGCTCATGAGGAGGTAACTGAAAGAAGTAGGTATTCAAAATGAACACACTCCCATTTTAAAATACAAATGGGACTTGGAAGATAGAAGCCCAGGTCATTCTCACCTTAGTGTGATTTTAATTGGCTACTCTTCTCTTGATTCAACCCAATTTACTAAATTGGTTTGGGCTGTAAGGAGAACAGAGCAGTAATATGGGACCATGCACTTGTGAGGCAGGACAGGGGATTGCCTTAATGCAGATGTGGGCTGGTTAGAGCATTAATGAGACAAATGGCCAGAAAGGGAAGAGGATACCTTCTTTGCATTTTGCTTAGTTTTAGGCTGGCAGTGCCTTAATTGGGCCACTGAAACCCATAATGGCTGTGATCCGGCTCACATTCTAGCTGAGTCTTTAACATATTAACTTTCAGACCCTACATCATGCCAGCTGGAAAGGGAAAGGAACTGGTCTTTGGAAACAAATTTAAGTGACACCCCCAGTAAGGATTCGGCCACATGGTTTCTAGGTTATCGTCTAAGTTTCTCTTTGAAGAGCCCAGTTAAGTTGTTGAGCTAACTAGCTGCATTTCATCCTCAAGACTGCCCCCCTTTTAGTTCCCATTAGGAATTCAGGCATTTTTAAACCCTTCTGACTCCCTGGGACTATTTGGGAGAGCATTTCAGCTATTTCTGGGGTTTTCTTTTGTTTAAAGATTTTCAGAGTCAGACAAATCCTCTTATGAAAGCATATTAATTATTCAAGAGGACATTTCTCCACAGTTAAATAAAATTAATTAATAAATCATACAAGGTGAGTATTTAAGCTTATGCTCCTAATCTCCCCACATACCACCAAATATGCACATGAGACTTTCCAAAATTAGTGTCTCAGTTATACTCTAGGACAGAGCCAGAGGGGTAGCTGGCGCGACTGTTGACCCTTCCTGTCGGAGCTCAGGCAGTAGTGGTTGTTTGTCAGTCCATATAAGTCTTGGGGCACTGAGTTAAGCTATAAGAACAGAGCATCACTTATTTTTTATGATCTGAAATCTAGGACACTGAGAAGGAAGAAAGGGAAAGGAATTCAGCACTTCTAGAGCTATAAAAAAGTCATGAGAGCCTGTCCTCATAGGGAAAACCCAGATGATCTGAAGAAAGACCATCTCATGATCCAGTTGGAGGATTCAAGGCTCCAAGAAGAAAGGTCCTGCCATGGAAGACTTCGTGCCAGGAGGAATGGAAGCTGCTGTGTAGACCTTCTACATAGGATGAACACGTGTCTCTGGGCATAGTTCTGAAACATGCTGACAGCCTGAGTTTGTCAAAACTAACAGGTATACTACCCTTCCATTTCTGATGATTCATAGGAAGAATCAGGATACACCCAGAAAAATTCTGGCACATATTTCTCATGACCTCAAAGTCTCAAAAAAGGAATTGAGGGACTCAGGGTAGATGGTGTTTTTTTTTTTTTTTTTTTTTTTTTTTTTTTGGTCACTTTATCCATGGCAATGAGCCAGTCTGGAATAGAGGTCTATAAGAAGGTAAAAACATAAGAGGGTGTGGAATGCAGCTAATGCTACTCAGGTAGCAAAGTGGTTGAATGCAATCTGGGGTTGAATGAGGCTCTGCATGATTCTATCGATGTAATTCAGATGATAAAATATTACCATGAAAGTTGGAGAAGGGTAACACTTGAAGGAAGCCAAGGAGATGCAGGGCACACTGGGACTAACTGATTCCTGTGGCAAGGTGTGGATGGATCCTGGGAGCACTGTGAAGGCAGAGCTCCACCATGAGAAGGGTTCAGGGCTTTGGGCTCCTGGAAGACACACCCCGATTCCAATCTCCAACTCAACCCTGATTCCGGAACCTCAGCAGCCCATATGGCCCCTATGTTTTTGCCACCACTGCTTGTGTCATTTTGTAACCCTGGAAATGCATTTTATAAAATTCAACTGACAATGAAGAAACAGTGCTTCTATGTAAGAAGTGTGTGTATCGTAGTGTTTTATCATCAGTAGACGTTATGTGTGGGGGATTTGTTTTTAATATATTGGAAATGAGAATCTGATAGATTAGAGAATTTGACTTACCAGATTTGTAATTTTAATTGAAATACTTAGGAGGATTTAACTAATTAAGTTTGTAGTCAATATTTAGAGGCTCATAAGAACCTCATTTACTTAACTTGTGAGTTTAATTCTGAGGAGGTTGAAATGCTTTAAGAGAATTTAATACGCTAAATTTAGAAGGTTTGATTTATTAGGTTTACCAGAACTATGTGAGTCCTGAGAAAGATTTTGTTTCTTCTATTTTTAAGTCATTTTAAGGGATTTGAAGTTTTAAGAAAACCAGATGTATTAAATTTGTGTATTAAATTTAAAATATTTAAGGGAATTTAATAATCAACTTTATAAGTGCTGTTTACATTTTTAAGATTATTTGACTTTTAAGTTTGTAAAACTTTGTGACTAACTGGAAATACGTAAGACCATTTGATTAAGTTTGAAAATGTTAAAATATTTAGGAGGAAGTATTCCATCTTATGTTTAGGAGCTAACTGAATATTAGTCAAAGGACAACGGAAAGTGAATGTTTAACACTTTAACTAGACTTATAACAAAACTTCCAAGATTTCTAAGATGCATTCAAAGGCAAAAGAAACAACTTCAACAAATTGAATATCAACTAAAACACATGCAGCTGTAAGAGTGTTTTGCTATTATCCTCAGGCATTTCCCCCTTACACATTTTTGCTATAACCCTCAGATATTTGTCCCTCAGATATTAAACACTAAAATGATGCTCCATGGGACGGTGGTGACTTTGCAACATACAGGATGTGGGAAGTGAATGTGTGGTTTTGGATTGGTACAAATGAAAATGACTTAGTTTTTCTGGACTGTGATATACCATATCCAAATGCCAGGCTTCTGGTAGAGTGTGTCTCTCCAGAGGTGGGAAGGATGCTAGAAAGCATTCGTCAAGAGGTTTGCTCTCCCAACCAGGAGGATTTTAAACTATAATTTGGCAGAGTGGTAGGGATATAAATGTTTCGCCCTGTCATACTTGATGCAGAAGGAATTCAAGAGGAGCTGAGACGGGATTGGGTGTGTAGAATGGGTATAATGGTGTGCCAGGGTTTATTATAGATCATAACATAGTCATTAACTGAGCTCTTACTGGATCTCAGGCAATGAATCAGCAATTTCCCATGACTTTCCATACTTTTCCCTTTCCCTCTTTCCTTGCAGCAATACTCTCCGAGGTGACTTTTATTATATCCCTTTTATCAGATAGGGAGCCTGAGGCCCAGAGAATTTAAGGGTCTTACCGACGTTCGCGTATCTAGTATATGGTAGAAACACTGCTGGGACCACTGCCTGTGCTCTTTCCTACACTAAACTCCATTATCAAAGGTTAGAAGTAAGGTTATTAAAAGACATTCTTGTACAAAAGACATGAAAGGCACTCCATAGAGAGTCCCAAATATTAAATATAGTGATAAAGCTGAATTAGAGAATAGATCAAGTAAATAATTATAAAATTAGAGGAGCAAAGCATCAGGCTCAGGGCTGCTTAAACAATTTTCCTAGAGCTTCATGTGTTGCATTAATACTCAAGCCAAGATTTATGTCTTAAGGACATCATTAAAGCATCTCTTCATCCCTGGGGATTCCTCATCCATAGAGTCTCATATTTCCCCTTCCATGAGTTGGAATCATAGTTTCTCAAGGTGACAAGAGAGGAAGTTTGGGTAATGGAAGCCAGTTCCTCAGTCTGTCTTTGAGGTCAGTGACTTTCTTGGGTGGTCTGCTGGAATTTTTCTGTGTCTGTGGTATTTTAATATAGTATGGACTATATGTTCAGACAACTACTGTAGATATAGGACTTGGAGTGCTAGATGGAAGGTAGGCTTCTGGTTGTCCTGATTCAGGAAGGACAAGTAAAACAGAGAGTGCACTTCTTGTTGCTAGTAGGGATGTTGGAGAAAAAGCTAAGGGATTGACAACAGTTGGGCCATGGGGGGGGGGGTCCTGAAATGTCTGAGTTTTCAGTATTCTTGGAAAGACTGGAGGTAAGGTAGAAATTATAAACACCTCCCTTGATTAGAAGTGTTCTCCTGGGGTGCAATATCTGTTGGGGACAGGGTGTGGGTCAGGAATCCAATGGGGCCCAGTTAAGTGGAGTATGGAAAATGCAAGTGTGAATTAGAACACATAGTTATTCTAGAACAGGGGGTTCTGAATCAAATGTTCTATAGTGTCGCAAAATTCCATGGTAAGCACATATTTGGCCAATTTTTCTTTTGCTTCAAGGCACAGCATCGTAGGTGTGCTTTGATGTCTACCTTATGCATTGGGTCTGGTTTTCAGATTTTGGTTGATGTGTGTAGAATAGAGGTACAGTCAAGTCAACCACTATCCACACAGTGTAATGTATACCTACTCTGTGTCAGGCAACTGTATAACTGCTGGGAACAGGGATAAAACATCCTTGTTTTCATGGTGTTGTAATGTAATCTAGTGGTCAGGGAGGTGTGGGAGAGACCAACAAGTTATGGACAACTGTATAAATAATATGGGAATAGGTAAAAAGGATATTTCATTGAGACTTGAAGCCTTAGTGACTATGTTACTTGTGCTAAATCTAAGAGAACAAAGTCATCCAGTATAGGATGTCAGTCCTATAGCAGGTGAAGCTGGACAGAGTAATGGTAATAGGGTAATGTTCAGTTCTGGGTATTAGTTAACCTCTCAGTTAAGAGGACTATTAACAAACTGGAATTGCCAGTAGAGACAAAGGAGGATGGAAAATGAAAGAACCAGGAACAGTTAACCAGGGATGGAGAAGCTTTAGGAGGGATATATCTAAAAGACTGCCACATAGAAGAGGCATTATATTAATAGGAGTAGCACATAATCAGAGGCAGATTTCAGCTCAACAGAAGGAATAATTTTATAATGATTTAAAATGGAATGAGTTTAACAAATGAGACAGATTGAGGAAAATATTAAAGCAGAATTTGATATTCTTACAAAGGCCCTGTCTAGAAGGTTGTGGGGTTGAATTTTGTTTGGGTGGATAATGATGTAAAGAGTCTCTAACATCCTGTCTGGCACAGTAGGACCCTTACATCACTTTCTTGCCTTCGATGGCAACTTTTCTTAGATGATAGAGCATTCAAGAGCCACCATGAGTGGGAGTATGTAGGCAGCCGTCTAAGGCACAGGAATGCAAATTGCATGGGTCTCCAAGCTATGAGGGAGTAAAGAGTGGGAGGACAATGCTAAAAGAAATTGTTTCTAATAGTCTTTCCAAAGCAGAAACAGAATCCCCATTGCTATTTAGGATTTGATGAGACAACAGATTAGAGAGCATGCAAATATAAGGTATCATTATCAATTTTATTATCATGAAATCTCTTCTCTAGTTTCCAAGTGACAAAAACTAATAAATCATTATAATTCCCAGTCCAGTGTTCTTGAAGTTAATTTAAAAAATAAAAACTCCACATCATTTTCTCTGTACTTTGCTTTCTTTTCTCCTCCTCCTCTCCCTCTTACTCTCCCTCCTCTTCCTTTTTTTGTTTTACGAGTAAGTCTTTCCCAGATTCCCAAGGGTAATTCTTCCCTCCGTCTCCAAACTATCTCAGCATGATATTAATTACATTGGGTTATAATGGCATTCATGACTTTATCAATCCCCAAATATGAGAGTACAAGGGCAAAGGCAATGTTTTACTGCCTCAGCATTTGGGATATGGTAGGTCCTCAGTAATGGTTGGATGGATGGATGGATGGATGGATGGATGGATGGATGGATGGATGAGGAAGAGGCCATTCCCCTCATTTTCATCTTAATTTATCCCTCTTTACCATACTTTGCTGATATTACCTATCATAGCTCATCAATGTTCTCTAATTACCAAATCCAATGTTCTCTGATGAGTTTCAAAAAGTGAAATCCCTGGTATTTTTTGGATTCTAATGACACTAATGAATAGAACCAACCACAAGTCACTTCTCTTAATCTTTGTCACTCCACGTATCCTGATTTCTCCACTATCTCTCTGCTTCTTTTTCCCTCTCCTATTGCTTGAAAGGACATTCTCATGAATATTTGGCCTCTTTGCCTCTTCTCTGGAAATATGGATAGGTAAAAGAGATGTTCTTTACTTTCAAACTCCGAAAAGCCATCGGTTTGGAAAACTCCTAAATCTACATTTTCATTCCTGGCTTCTCAGTCTCTAGTCCCATATCTCAAGTTGCTTGTTAGGCATTTCCAACTAAATGTTACATTTTTCACAACCAGTCATTCTTCCCAAACACTTTGCAACTTTTCACCTCCACACTTTTGTCAAACAGTGTCTTTTATCTGGAATGTCACCTTTCTTCATCATCCTTTCTAAAAAATTTGATCTAATCTTCGAGGTCAAAGTCAAATGTCACTTTTTAGAGTCTTCCTTGATCATCACTGGATATGATGTTCCTCCTCTTCTCTCATATTGAATTTGTACAATCCATATAAAACACATCATTTAACACCTTGTATTGTAGTTATCTCTAAATCATTTTATATGCCTCAATACATAGAGTAAGGCCTTTGAGGGAAAACATGAGGCCTTGAGTTAAGAAACATCACATTACCTGGTGGCAATATCCCTTGATGTACTGAAGATCTTTGTCCAGGTTTAACTGAGTGTTTCTCCCACATGATCTTCATTCACCATTTGCTAATTTAACATCGTAATAGTAAGTAAATAAATAATACATAAGTAAAAGTCTTGTGGTCCTACTACATGTATTTACATTGAGAATTACTCTGCACTTTTCTTCAGCTGAACCTATATTTCTGCCAGTTTTTTGAAAAACCAAAGTCCTTGATAATTCAGGACACTGAAGTTCCCATGAGTAGGGTGTGACAAGTGCAGGCAGACAGTTCCAGAGAGTAAGTGGGCACTGAACCAATCCAGGAAATGTCCTCTAGCCTAATTGACCTATCCAAGATGTAACAAGCTCAAGTTTGATTCATGTCAACTCAAGACATTTGATGTTCTGGATTTGAAAAGACAGGGTCAATTGTGGTGGACGAGCTTCTAGTGAATGACCATTTTCAGTGTCACAGAGATGTTTGGTCATGGGTTGTAAGGTTCATCAAAAGTAGTGCAAGGATTCTAAAATCTATGTCTGACCTCTGGGTAGTGAAGAACGGACCTGAGATACACGATGGGATCCAAGTCTAGCCAACTGCAGGTCTAGTGGAGACTTGGGAAGAAGGCTACTTGAACTTGTAGCTGAGCATGACTGGGAGAGTGGGATAGACACCACAGAACTGTGGGAGGTTTTTGTTATTTATGCATGTCTTTGCTTTTGGTTTCTCTTTTATTCTCTCAGAGAGCTTACTCCTTCTTTTGCCTTCCACCATTACCTATCTGGGCAACTGTATTTTTGGACCTGACCATATTTCATATTGTTCAGAGACTATCATAATTTAGATGTTTCCTTTCACTCAAACACAAGATCCAGAACCAGTCTGAAGAGTGAGCAATCTTCTTTCTTTCTTTTTCTCCTCCTTTCTTCTCTCTTTTTTTATTATTATGTTCAGTTAGCCAACATATAGTGCATCATTAGTTTCTGATGTAGTGTTCAGTGATTCATTAGCTGTGTATAACAGCCAGTGCTCATCACAACACATGCCCTCCTTACTACCCATCACCTGATTACCCCATACCCCCATATCCCTCCCTTCTGTAACCCTCAGTTTGTTTCCCAGAGTCCAGTCTCTCATGGTTTGTCTCACTCTCTGATTTCTTCCCATACAGTTTTCCCTCTCTTCCCCTATGGTCCTCCATGCTATTCTTTATGTTCCACATATGAGTGAAACCATATAATAATTGTCTTTCTCTGCTTGACTTATTTCACTTAGCATAATCCCCTCCAGTTCCATCCATGTCAATGCAAATGGTAGGTATTCATCCTTTCTGATGGCTGAATAATATTCCATCATATATATGAACCACATCTTCAAACAGACACTTCTCCAAAGAAGACATACAAATGGCTAACAGACACATGAAAAAATGTCCAACATCACTAGCCATCAGGGAAATACAAATCAAAACTATAATGAGATACCACCTTACACTAGTTAGAATGGCAAAAATTAACAAGACAGGAAACAACAAATGTTGGCAAGGATGTGGAGAAAGGGGAACCCTCCTACACTGTTGGTGGGAATGCAAGCTGGTACAGCCACTCTGGAAAACAGTATAGAGGTTCCCCAAAACATTAAAAATAGAGCTACCCCACAACCCAGCAATTGCACTACTAGGCATTTACCCCAAATATACAGATGTAGTGAAAAGAAGGGGCACATGTACCCCAATGTTCATAGCAGCAGTGTCTACAAGAGCCAAACTGTGGAACCTTCTCCTTTCAAATCACTGAAATTACACCTGCCCCTTCCAGCTGGAGAAGCAGTGTCACCAGCCCAGTATGTTTCTGAGCCTCCTGTTGCTTTGTGTTTGTTTCCCAGTCAGGCTGCCTTTGGCCTCTACAGTCCCTCTTGTGGAGCTTCAGAATTGGCCTCCCTCCTCCCTTCTTAGATGCTGCTCTGCAGTACTAGAACCGGCAGCCATCACGGGTCCCTGCAAAATGGAGGTGTCACCTCAGTGTCCTCCAACTTCCAATTTTTTTTTTAAATGATTTTTTATTATATTATGTTAGTCACCATACAGTACATCCCCGATTTCCGATGTAAGGCTCGATGATTCATTAGTTGTGTATAACACCCAGTGCCCCATGCAATACGTGCCCTCCTTACTACCCATCACCGGTCTATCCCATTCCCCCACCCCCCTCCCCTCTGAAGTCCTCAGTTTGTTTCTCATAGTCCATAGTCTCTCATGTTTCATTCCCCCTTCTGATTACCCCCCCTTTCTTTATCCCTTTCTTCCCCTACCGATCATCCTAGTTCTTATGTTCCATAGATGAGAGAAATCATATGATAGTCCAACTTCCAATTTTTTTAAACATCGCACACGCCTTTTAATTTTTCTAATAGGGAAAATTTTTTGAATTTTATTTTAAGTGGGAGGAATTACAGAGTTTCCAAAAGTGAAATCCCTCGTGCCTTTTGGAGTTTAATTAGAGTTAGACCTGCTCTTGTTTAGGTATATTTGTCTCTGCAACCATTTTTCTAAGAGGATTTATTTATTTATTTATTTATTTATTTATTTATTTATTTGAGAGATTGAGAGAGAGCATGCAAGTGGGAGGGGTGGGGGGGAGAGGGGGAAGGAGAGGAACTCAAGCACACTCTACGATGAGCTTGGGGCTCCACACATGGCTTGATCTCCATCTCACGACTCTGAGATCATGACCCCAAGATCACAGCTGTGCGATCGGGACCTGACCAAAATCAAGAGTCAGACTGCTCAGCTAACTGAGCCACCCAGATGCCCCTGTCTCTGCAATCTTTTTATTCTAGGCAACCATTGCCTTCAATAAATAAGTATTTTTTCTTCAGAAGTAGACCCTTCCCCCTGTCTCGTTCCCCACTCTATGAAAAGATAACAGAAAAGAATTAAATTAGTACTACAATTTACAGGTGAAGGTTTTTTTCTCTGTATACATTTTGGTTCTAGAAGAAAATTTGGCAAAGTTTACCAAGACAGTTTGACCAAGCAATTTCACATCAAGGAGTTTATTCCAAGGAGAGAACAAGGGATACTCTTAAAGATTTATGTCTAGGCTACCTGTAATTATTAAAAATGGAAATAATTTACAACTAAAAACAGAGGAATGGTAAAATAAATGAGTATAGCCATGCAATATAACACATCCATTAAAAATCCCATTTTGCAAAGTATTTCATGACATGGAAAATGCCCACGATATGATCTTAAGGAATAAAACAAAAAACAAAAATCAACTATTGAACCTGCCTTATTATGATCCAAAATTCATCCTTAAAAGTGTGAGTAAATGTATGTGGCATAAATAACACAGATAGAAAAAACTGGTATAAGCTAGCATTCCAGAATTTTAACTGATTATCTGTCAGTAGTGGGATTGTAGATATTTTTTACATTTTCTTTACAATTTCATGTATTTTCCAAATGTTCTTCTGGGAAGATGTATTATTTTATTCATTCATTCACTTATTTAATAAATGTGTAGTGACCGTTAGGTGTCAGGCACTCTGCCTTATGATGAGGAGATAAAGTAAACAAGACAGAACAGATGCAATCGTTGCTTTGCTCAGAGTTAACAATCCCTTAAAATTGGGAGAAAAAGGTAGGTTTTTTTCTTAATTCATTTCATTTGACCCAGTAATTCCACTTCTGGGAATCTATCCTAAGGAAATAATCAAGAAAGCAAAAGAAAATTATCATATAGAAATGTTTATTAGTGCATTAACAATAAGGCAAAAAAATTTAGAAACCACCTAAATGCCCAACAGTAGGGGGATGGTTAAAGTAATAATAGCACATTCATATAATGGAATAATAGGAAGCCATTAAGGTTAAGTCATTGAAGACTTTTTAATAACATGGGAAAACGATATTAATGTTTTCCATTACTATCAATGGGAAAAAAGTAAGCTGCAAAAATATTTAGAATCTGACCTTAATTATGTAGTGTAATAGTCATAAAAGAGAAATTCAAATGTTAACAGGTGTTATTTTTGCATGGCGAAGTAATGGTTGATTTGTACTTTTGTGTCCATGTTCTTCATATTTCCCAAGTTTTTGCAAGGCACAGGTTTAATTTTATAATGAGGAAAACCATGTCACTTTTGTTTTTAAAGACTTGACTCAGACATTATCTGTTAAAAATTCAAAGAACATACGAAAAGATAATTTACCACTTTCTTAAAGTCTGCACTGCCTTGGTGAAGAAAGGAAAGATAATTCATATGGAGACAGCTTACCACCCCTTTCCTTTCTACAACATTCTTGGGAGAGAATGGATGACAGCAAATGCAGTGGAGCTACCTCCATCACAGGGCCTGGGGGGATGAATTCACTGTGCTTATGAGGCTGAGCAAGGAAAAACAGAAGGAGCCCTTGGAGGACTTGGAGACAGAGCCCTGAAGCCTAATCCCAAACTCTACCTTGAATTCTAACCTTGAGCATGATGTTGATAATCTCCCTGGGCTGTATCTGTACATTAGGGACCTGGGAACATTTCCCACTGCTGTCATTTCCCTCACCGAGCAGGTGTCATGCAGGGTCAGGGTCCTGTCTCTGGTTTGCCTGGAGAGAAAGAACAATGGAGCCTGAGATGTCAGGGTCAAGGCAGCCAAAATCTGGCTCCCTACCCAATCCAGTGTGAAGACTTTGACCCTGACTCCTGCCCCTTGCCTTCTAAGTTCAAAGAGAAAGAGCATGGCTGTGGAACATGTCAATTCTGTGTAAGCCGAAGCAAGAGAGCTGGCTGCTGGTGCTCTATCAGCTACTGAATGCTCAGGCACATACTGACTGACAGGTCTCCTTTGAGCTCACACAAGGCCCAAGTGCATTTAAAATACCAACTTTCCCTCTAATTTAAAGTTCATCAAGGCTGAAATCACAGCAGGTTTCAGTGCACCTGTATTCAGTCATATATCATGCTCTGGGTTTTCTAAATGTAAGGGTCTGCTGCACAGCAGCAGCAACAAACTTAATATCTGGAAACTAGAGTACCATAAAGATAAATTTACAAAAGAATTCATTTCACTACCACTTCGAGTAATTGGTTTACTTTCTACATTTAAAACATAAATTGATTCACCACAACCTGTTTTACACACAACGTACCAAGCACACAGAGTTGCATCAAGGGAGAGGTACAAGGAACTTAGAAATCAGCATTTGGACACCACTGCAAAAGGTGGAAACATTTCTCTGATTGACTACAGAAGCTGAAAAAGACCTCAAATCAATTGCAAATGATAAATAATTTTTATGCTAAAAGAGTTTAGTATTTTGGAATTTTTTTTTTTTTTTTTGGAAATTTTTCTCCTAGGTCCTTCTTTGGGCTTCCCATAATTCATTGATTTCAGCAAGGCCATTGAAAGAACCGATTTTAAAATCCCAGTGGCAGGTGTTTTCAACATACCTCCACATCCCAGGTAAGCATTTAATTCCTGTGCACACATAGATACACACGTTAGAGACCTATAACACCCACAAAAATGTCAATACAGATAAAGTGGTGCTCTAATTATCAATTTTCCATCCTGCCACCTGAGGAGCCATTCATTCCAGAATGCTAGCCCCAGTATTTGAAAATGACAATATTTTCATTTTTAATCAGCTTCTGAAACCCTAGTTAGTTGCAGGAAAGAAAGAGCTTTCAAGTGCCTTTGCCAAACACGTTTCTCTGTGGACACAGACAGTTTAAAAACATTGACCTTACATGACAAGAGAAATTTAGAAAAGCTCCTGGGTAAGCTCCCTGGGTCCCCATCTGTGGAGTTCCTGAAGAACAGCCTAGGTGCCTCTCATTCCTGAATGAGAGCTCCTAGCAGGGTAGACAGAGCCAAATTAGAATCCTGAGTATTTTATGATTCTAATGAAATGCTCTTCACATACAAATAATATTGGAGAGTTGAGGTGGGAGCAGAAAAATCTCTGAATGTCCAGGAAAAAGTGAAAAATCAGAAATTCTGCTTAGATATACTTAAAACTGGAAGGCAAAAGAGGCTGCCCAGCAAAATAGCAGGCTTGCAAGGATTTACAAAGCCCCAGCCAAAGGCCAGCCCCTTGGCCAAGGCCTGGGTATCCCCTTCAGGCTTTCAGGGTAAAGGAGAGGATGAATGTATGGAAAGAAGCAAAGCAGGAGTGGAAAGGAAAGCGTCAAGGAGATGAGTGCAGGAGTGGTGAGGAAAATAGGATTAAATGAGGGGAAAAGGAGGTGTGTGAAGAAAGGGAGACTGTCAATGAGTGAAAAGGAGGAGAAAAGGAAATGGTGAGATAAGATAATGTGCCCCATGCACAACTGACTCAGTTGGCTGTCAGGAAAAACCCCAGGGTACAGGTGACCAATTTACAGTGCAACCCGGAAGCTCACAGCAATGCCACGGTCCTCTGTGGACACTTTCTCCCTTCTGCGCAAAGGGCAAGCTCACCTATCGAAGGCCACAGCCGTCATCGAGTAGATGCTGGCGAAAACAGCGGCGATGGGGAAGAAGTTGTGGAACTTGCAGTAGAACAGGCCGTAGTACCACTCGTTGTGGACAGCGTAGGTGAAGTTCACCACTGTGTTGAATGCCGCCATGGATGCCTCTGCGAAAGCCAGGTTCACCAGGAAATAGTTAGTCACTGTCCTCATTCTCTTATGGGCCAGGATGATCCACATCACCACCACGTTGCCCACGACGGAGGTCACCACGATTACCGTATAGGCAGCTGCCCAAAGGACAATTTGCCAGGCCGGCTGCACGAACTGGTTGGGCTCCGAGGTGTTGGTGGAGATATTTGGGAAGAGGTCGGAGTCTACCTGGAGGACGTTATCCATTCCTCCTCTAAGTGGTTATGCCCACCTCTCTGCACACACCCCGCCTTTGCAGCAGGCCTTGAGGCTGACGGCTGGGGTCAGGGTCCTGCTTAACCAAGGCAGGAAGGCTGCAGGCTCTTTCTGGGCAGACCTCTTTCCTTGCAAGCAGGAGTTGGCGCTCAGAAGATAAACCCTTCTAGATGCGCAGTCTGCTTCCCGTGGCTCTGAATTCCTCCACTTTCAAGCATCAGGAAGCATTTGAGTTCAGAAATCCGGAGACAGCGTCTCTACTGCGTGGGACTGGAAAAAGGAAAGAAATTCCACGGTCACGGTTCCAGGAAGCAGGAGACCCCGGCCGTTCTGCACCTGCTGCTGCTTGCAACTCCTGTTCCCTCTGCTTGCAGCGGGAAATGCAAAGCCCTGTTCTGCAGGAGGACTTCAGGGCGAAGGGGAGGGTGTTCGTCACAGAGCGACCTGTAAAAGTTCTGAGTCTTACGGCGGGGATTCTGGGGCCCCTTGTCTGTCTGGAGATTTTTCCTTTGCTTTCGCTGCGCTGCAGCCGCCGCCGTCGCCTGCAGCTTCGCAGGCGCCTCTTTGGCTCGGGTCCTGCTGGGCTTGGGAGTTAGCAGAACCTCGGCAGCCTGCGCGCGAGGCTTTTATAACCCTCTGCAGAGACGTCACCGGGAAGGGGCAGTACCTGGGGCTGCGTACTCGCCAGTCCTCGTGCGCAGCGCCGCAGCTGAACCAGCTGTTGGCAACTGTCTCACTCCACAAACGCAGCCACCCCGCCTTTTGCGGCTACCTGCTGTGGGAGTCTTCAACCCGGGCGCCCCACGCACTCCGCGAGGGGGCGCTAGGTAGCCTCGGAGTAATTGCGCCGGACGGAGTCTGCGGCTGGAACCACAGAAAGGAAGAATTTGCGAAAAAGCTGTAGTGATGGACACACAACTTCCAGGGAGGGCAGCCCGGAGCGCTGCGACAGCTCTGCAGAGGCGCCTGCCTGTGGCTGTGGGAGTCGGGCAAGTGTAGGGGCGACGTGCCAGCGCTGCGCTCCGGGCCTCTCTCCAGCCTGAGTGTACCATGGGCTCGCTCTGGCTGGAACCGAGAAGCAAGAGGTGACGAAGCCCAGTTCCAGGTGTCCGGAAAACAACTTTTCTGAGATCGTGTTTAGGAAATATCCCCAAATACCTAGTTCCTTTCTCTGGGTGGACCGATTCCACTGGGGAAGCAATGATAGACTCTAAGCTTTGGGGACACCTTCCCCAGTTTCCCCGGTGACCTGGCCCCTCGGTCCATGAAAAGCTCCAGCTGAGCTCTACAGCTGAGTCCCCTGCGCAGACACCTATAAGCAGTGTGTCGCCCAGACGCGTCTCTCTGGGATCTCTGCCAGCACCTACTGCGGCCTCGCTTTCACCACCCAGGGACCTAGCAGGTTTTGCCTCTGCGCCTCTGCGGCCTGCGGGCCAGAGCCCGGCCGGGTGGCGTCGGGGGATCCTTCCCCTACTCCCTCGCAGGTTTGCATAGGGACTGGAGGGCAATTCTGTTCCCCTTCTCTCCCAACCCAACCCCCAGCCCCCGGCCCCCGGCGGACTTCAAGGCCTCATCTGCCAGTCCAAGGCCATTTCAAGCCGCCTAGCCGGTGTCGGGTACTGGGAGGAGGTGGGAAAGGGTCGTCAGTAGGTGCGACCCGTTTTGGAGAAGCCAAGATGGGCTGAGGTTTAGAGGGCTTTCCGGCCCAGAGTGCCCAGGAGATAAGGTTGCGCGGGGGAATGGAACCTTCGGAGTCTTTCTGGGGGAATCTATTCCTCTGTCTCCCCTCGCGCCCTCCCCTCTTTTCACTGCGGGGACTCAGAACTGTGAGACGTGGATGGGGATGGGTAGCATCGCCCCGCGCGGAGGCTCGGGTTGGCGCAAGCCCGCATTCTCCCGGGAGCGGCGTTTACGCACTAGTCCTGCCTGGTTGCGCGCCTCTTCCGGGAGCAAGCAAAGTATCTGGCAGAAAGCGCTTTAAGGCTTAGAAATTTATTGTACCGATTTATGCCGGGCTAAAATCGGATCCTCTCGCGGGGCGAGGGTGGGGGGAGGAGGTGGAGGAATCTGCTAGTTCACTTTGGTTTTGCTGAAGCATTTATATGAACCTCACCTTGCACTGCCTGGTACTCCAGGCACTCCTAAACCCGAAGAGAAAACACCAGTGATGTCTGGGAGAGCACAGTACGCTCTTATTTAGACAGGTTACAAAGGAGAAACCTTTTTGTGGAAGGGAACTCCTCTCCCACCCTGGATCTCTCACTACTGCTTCCAGTAATGGGTACTAGAAGTCTTTTTTAGCTTTGTCATTCTAAAATATGTAAAATATTATAACATTGCTAATATATAGTGTTTATTTTCCTGACTACTAGAAAATTTGAATTTCTAAGTTTTTTTGGCTATGTGGATTTTCCCTTCTATAAATTGCCTATTCACTTGCCTTGTCCTTTTTTCTGTTGGATTGCTTTCCAGTCACTTTTTTCTCAGAGCTCTTTGTATATTACGGATATAAACACTTTGCTTGTCATGAATATTTCAAGTATTTTTCTAATGCTATTATTTATCTCTTGAATTTCTGTATTTGTCATAAAAACTTAAACAAATTTTATGTAGTCTGTATTTAATAGCACTTGAGTTTAAGTCTTGGTTTTAAAAGTCTTGGTTTAAAAAAAGTTTTACAAAATCCTGGCTTTTTTCCGTATAAATATCCTGGCTTTTCTTGTTAGTTCTGTTATTTTCTTTTCTTTTTCTCTTTCTTTCTTTTCTTTTCCTTCTTTTCTTTTTTCTTCTTTCTTTCTTTCTTTCTTTCTTTCTTTCTTTCTTTCTTTTTCTTTTTTTTCTTTCCAATGAGGTCTTTATTCACTGCAGTTTGTTATTTTATGTTATGTAAAGTATTTTCTTCTTTCATAATTAGCTAGTTTTGATAACTCTCCATTTTCCTAGTGAGTTAAACCATTATCCTTGTCATAGATTAAATTTACATATACATGTAATTTAATAGTTATATTCTCCAGTCTTTCCTACTAATCCACTTGTCTATTTCTACAGCAATACCATGTATGTATGTATATATACATATTAGATTAATATGATCTTCTACTTTGCCTAACCCCCTTGCAATTAGGCAGAGCTTTCTGACTAATTTAGCCAATAGGCTGACAGTGGAAATGATGTGTGTCACTTCTAGGCTGAAGCATAGAAGAGAGAGAGAGAGTGCATGTGCACGCATGCGCGCATGTCAGAGAGAGAGAGAGAGAGAGAGAGAGAGAGAGAAACACTTCACCATGTATTCTCTCCTGCCAAGTCCCAAGTGATGCAGCTACAAGAAGACAGGTCTTAATTACCTTGAATTCCCAAGTAACTATATAACCCAGGTTGCTGCCCAATCATTTTGGACATATACTATGAATAGGAAATAAATTTTTGTTGTATTAAGACACTAGGGTTTGGGATTAATTGTTACTCACCATGATATAAGTTATCCTGACTAATACAGTAATAAAATATTCTCATATCTGATAAGGCAAGTTCATCTGGATGCTCATTTCATGTTTTCTAAAATCCATTTTTGGACATCACATTTAAATTTTAAGATTTTAAATCAATTTAAAAATTAAACAGAACAAACTTCACTAGTATTCTAAATGGAACTGTGTGGAATTTATTGAATTTTGACAAAATCGACATTTTTGGTATTATTTTTTAAATCCAAGAACATGGTATGCCTTTCCATTTATTCAAGTCTTATTTATGCCTTTCAAAAAGATTTTATAATTTTGGTTAAAATAGATCCAGTCTTTTGTTTACATTTATTTCCATATATTTCCTAGGTTTTTGTTCTATTTTAAGTGAAATACTTTTTCTTTTTTTATTCTAGATGAAAGAAAACCCATTGTCTTCTGTGTGTATGTATTTGTGTGTATGTGTCTGTGTGAGTATGTTTGTGTGTATATATTCTGGTCATTTTACTAAATTTCATATTTATCCTTGTGCTTTTTATTTGAGTTTCCTTAAGTTTTCAATCACATCATTAGCATATTCTTGTCTCATTGAATTTCCTTTACCTTCTAGGACAATGTTAAAATTTGTGATAGCAGGTATTTCTGTATAGTTTCTGAATTTAAATTAAGATGACTCTGAATTTTTACCATTTAGGATATTTGTTGTTAAATATGCTAAACAGTCTCTTATGTTTAAATAGTTTCCTTCTACTTTATTTTACCTAGAAGTTTTAAAAGGAATGTCTTGTAATTTATTTTTAAATGCCTTTTTCAGGATCTGTTGATATGATTGTGTAATTTTTTTTCACTAATTTGTTGACATAATGGATTAAAAGAATACATTTCCCAACGCTGGGCCCAACCTAGCATTCCTGGCACAATTTCTGCTTGGTCAGAGACTATATTATTTCTTTGATATATTGGTGGATTCAACTTGCTAATGATTTATTTAACATTTTTACATTTATTTTTCTAAGTGAGATTGATGTAGAGATTTTTTTCCTTTTCTTTTTCAGATATTAGTGTTTTGCACCAAAAAATGAATTGAGAAGCATCTCATCTCTAACTACGGCAAGAAATAGTAGTCTTGGTCCCTGAACTACCCAAGAGCTAGTCAGAAATGTAAGTCTCTGGGCCAGCACAGAACTACTAAATTAGAATGTGCATTTTAGTAAGACCTTAGGTTATTTGTATGCACACTAAAGTTTGAGGAGTTTAAAATAGGTCCAGTGTTTTCCAAATTTCTTAATGATAAGAATCTCTTGAGGTGCTTGTTAATAAACATTATCCTGTTCCTCTGAAAACTCTGATTTGGTGGATCCGGATTGGGCTCAGGGGTCTATGTTTTTACCAGCTACCCTGGGTCAGTCTTCTCTTCAAGCAAATTTTGGAAATATGTGGACTTTTTACTTTAAATAGCACAAAACTAGATGAGTTCTTTCTTCATCTCAAGGAAATTTTCAGCTAAAATTATTACCTCTTCTCCATTAGTCCCTTTTTCTCTTTTTAAGACCCTCGTTATCATGCTAGGTCTCCTAGATCCATCCTCTGGATGTTTTAGAAACAATTCCTTCCCCCATTCTCAGAATAGTACCCAGGCTCTTCTGTTTTGGTCCTTTCTCCAGGTTCCCAGCACAGCCCAGCCCGCCCGGTTCTACTCTTCTCTTAGCTCAACCCCCAACAGGGCCCCAGGGCTCATTTATATTCAGTTGCCCTTAAGGCCTGAAGCCACGGTGGGAGAGAACTTTGGAGTTGGCTGGGAAAGGGAGGGCAGCTATGTTCAAGTTCCCCATAAATTCTGATCTCCTGAAGCCAGTGGTGTGGAAGCATCCCTTTCTACCTCCAGTATGGATGCGTTACTACTATTAGTCACTGGCTTCCTTCCTCAGCCATCCTTTCACAAGACAAACTGGTGTACATTATATCTCTTGGAAATTAGATTGTTAGTTCTCTGAAGGCAGGAACCATGTTATTCAACAATTCATTTGCTAGCAGTCCCTTCCCTACCGGGCATGATCCATCCGTATGTACTGGGTTGCACTGAATTGCTTGACAATGGTTGAATTTAGAAAGGTGATGTGAGGCAGGAAGGCAGCACCAGATCAGGATTCATCAAACCGTGAATCTTCCCAACACAAAAAACAACATTAATAAAAATAACAGGAAGCAGGGGGAAGAGGTAAGGGGTAAATGGCTCTTCAACGATGCTTACTGTGTGCCAGGAACAACTGTTCTACCTGCTGTACGTGAAGTCACTCTATCTGCCTGGGACTTTAGCTTTAGCTTTGTTTTATGTGCGCTTCTGTATACATGCCAGCGTATGGCATAGATCTTGAGTTTCTTTTCAGGAGCTAGTGTAAAAATCATTTTCTTTTAAGTGAGTTAAACCTATTCATATTTAATAATATGGCAGATACATTTGGTCTTAAGTCTATTATATTATTTTACGTTATATTCCTAAGTGTATTTTTTTACATTTATGGACAAATATATATGAGTTATATATACGGTCTGTTTGCTTTAAAAAATGATTGTGTTATTTAGAAAACTTGTGTTTTTTTCCTAGTAGCTAACTGTAGCTTGTGTGTTTTTTTTCCTAGTAGCTAACTTTATACTCGTACCTTTTATAATGCTCTTAGTCTCTTTTTGTCATATAGACTGCTATTATTTGGTTTATCAGCTTTAAATGGTATTTTAAGTCTTCCGCCTATTCCCCAGGTAGTGATCTATGAGCCTTGCCTATTCAATTGAGCTGTACTAACCTGTTGTCTTTGCAGGTCAAAAATGGCTGATGATCAGCAATGTCATATGGCTTAATCTGGTAATACTCCCCCCTTTTCGTTTCTTGCCTCCTCCCATTTTAAAAATTGTGTTATTTCTACTCTGACAAAATATTTAACATTTACTCGTCATTCTTTCACACATATCTTCACTTTTATTTTGGTCTTAGACTTATAATGAAATACATTCAACGGTCACCATCAGTCCTTTTGCTAAAATTTCTGCGTTGATCTTTAGGTTGAAAGAAGCTCGTTTTGTAGTTAGTTCCATGTAGAGCCCATGACTAGAGTTTTGCATTTTTAAGACTGTTTTCTGTAGCCTTCACACTAGAAGTTGAGTGTCAGCATATACATACATTCTTTTACTTTAAAAGTAAATACTAAAAACTACACATACTACTTGGCATCTTTTACAGACTGCTATGATTTTATGGACACAAAATTTTGGGGCTTTGTATACCTCTCATTTCTTTTTCTTTTTTTTTTTTTAAGATTTTAATTTATTTGAGAGAGAGAGGGTGAGAGATAGAGCACCAGCAGGGGGAGAGGGGCAGAGGAGAGGGAGAAGCAGGCTCCCCGCAGAGCAGTGAGCCCGCTAAGGGGCTCGATCCCAGGACCGTGGGATCATGACCTGAGCTGAAGGCAGATGCTTAACTGACTGAGCCACCCAGGAGCCCCTACCTCTCATTTCTTAAAGAAAATCACTATTTTCTATTACTGGAGAATATTTTCAGACCTGTTAAGTTGTTATAACTATTTAAATATTTCTGTTCTATTACTGGAGGATATTTTAGGAGAAAAGTTAAAGCCATTTAATATTTGAAATGAAAATGTGTATCTATATTTTTTAAATAAAATTTCATTGAAGTACGAATCTATACAGAAAAGGACATATATCATAAGTGTAGAACTCAATAAATAAAAGAAAGTAAACATATCTGTGTAAACACAATGTAGGGAAAAAAACAGACTATTACCAGAATGACAGAGACCCCCTTACACCCTCTTTCAGTCATCTCCAAAGGTAACCACTATCTTAGCTTCTAAAACTGTAGATTCAATTTGCATTTTTTGAATTTTAAATTAATGGAATTATGCCTGTATAGCTTCTTTTACCCCACATTACAATTGTGAGATTCATTTATGTTGTTTGTAACAGTTCATTTTCTTTTTAAAAAAATTATTTTATTTTATTTAAAATCAATTAATTAACATATGGTGTATTATTAGTTTCAGAGGTAGAGTTCAGTGATTCATCTGTTGCATATAACACCCAGTGCTCATTGCATTGAGTGGCCTCCTTAATTCCCACCACCCAATTATCCCATCCCCCCACCCACCTCCCCTCCAGCAACCCGGTTTGTTCCCTATAGTTAAGAGTCTCTTACGTTTTGTTTCCCTCTCTGATTTCGTCTTATTTTATTTTCTCCTCCCTTCCCCTGTGTTCATCTGTTCTGTTTCTTAAATTCCATATGAGGAATTCACATATGAAGAGTTCATTTTCATTGCCATATAACATTCCATTGTTTGAAAATACTAGTTTATTCATTTACTGTTGATGGACACTTGATTAGTTTTTGTATTTGGTAATAAGAACAATGTCATTATTTCTTAAGCACATGTTTATGCAATTTTGTTGGAAATATGCCTAGGAATACAATTAACTGGGTCATGGGTTTGCATATGCTCAGCTTTAGTAGCTATTTACAAACACACAGTTGCTTGTGACAATTACAGTCCCATAGCAACGCACATAAGTTTTCCAGCTGCTCCACATCCTTGCAAATAAATAGTATTGTCAGTTTTCTTAATCTCTGCCATTCTGATGGGTGGGATATGCCTGATGGGTATCCCACTGTGGTTTTAGTTTGTGTTTTACTGATGAATGAAAGAATGTGGTGGAGCACCTTTTCATATAATTTTTGGAAAGTGTAGGTTCTGGTCGTTTGCTCAATTAAAAAAAAATGGTTTGTCTCTCTTACTGATTTGTAAGAGCCCCTTATATGAAATAGGTCCTTTGTCAGTTATATGTATTGCAGATCTTTTTGTGTTCTGTAGTTTGCCTTTGTCTTTTGATGTCCAGAAATTCCTAATTTTAATGTATCCCAATTTATCACCTTTTCCCTCCTCTTCAGTCAATGCTTTTTGCACTTTAAGAAATCTTTGCTTATCCCAAGATCATGAAGATATTCTTATGTTATCTTCCATTAACGTGATTGCTTTAACTTTTACATCTAGCTTATAATCTACTTGGAATTGATTAATGTGTATGGTATGAACTAGAGGGTTACAGTTCATTTTCATCTTTATTGATATTCAATTGTCCTAGAACAGTTCACTTAAAAGAATGTTCTTTCTCTACTGTCTTCAATGCCACCTTTGCCATAAATCAAGTAATTCTGTATGTGAAGCTCTATTTTTGGATTCTCTATTTTGTTCCCTTGGCCTTTTGGATATCTTTGCCCCAGTACTACCATAGCTCTATAATAAGCTGTCTTGTAATCTAGCAGTATAAGTTCTCAATTTTTTTTTCTTCAAATAGCCTTGGCTATTCTTGGCCCTTTGCATTTCCATAAAAATTTTAGAATTTATCAGTTTTTACCAAAAAATCCAAACTCTGCTGCAATTTAAATTGGGATTGTTTGAATCTCTAGATTTATATCTTTACAATATTGACCATTCCAATCCAAGAATGTACTATAGTTCTACTTATTTAGATCTTCTTAATGTTTCTCAATTAAGTTTTATAATTTTCAGTATGTAGTTTTATACATCTTTCATTAGATAAATTGCTAGATGTTCAACCACTTTGATACTTTGAATGTTGTAAGTGGTAATTTTTCAAATTTTACTTTCTAAATGTTGCTGTATATAGATACACAACTGACTTTTATTTTGATTTTATATTTATAACTCTGGTAGATTCACTCATTAATTCTCATGGTTTAATTTTAGATTACTCTGGAATTTCTTTTTTTTATTTTACAGAATTACCTTTAATTTTTTAAAGTTTTTATTTAAATTCTAGTTAGTTAACACATAATGTAATACTGGTTTAAGGAGTAGAATTTACTGATTCATCACTTACATATAACACCCAGTGCTCAACTCAACAAGTGCCCTCCTTAATACCCATCACCCATCTAGCCCATCCCCCACCCACCTCCCCTCCAGCAACCATCAGTTTGTTCTCTATAGTTAAGACTCTGTTATGGTTTGCCTCCCTCCCTTTCTCCCCTTCCCCTATGTTCATCTGTTATGTTTCTTAAATTCCACGTGTGAGTGAAATCATGTGATACTTGGCTTTCTCTGACTTATTTCACTTAGTGTAATATACTCTAGCTCCATCCATGTCATTACAAATGGCAAGGTTTCATTCTTTTTGATGACTGAGTAATATTCCATTGCAAATATATACCATCTGCTTTTTATCCATTCATCAGTCAATGGACTGATGGACATTTGGGCTCTTTCCATAGTTTGGCTGTTATTGATAATGCTGCTATAAACAGTTTTGTTGATTGTCTCCTTTGCTATGCAGAAGATTTTTATCTTGATGAGGTCTCAATAGTTCATCTTTGCTTTTTTCCCCCTTGCCTCCACAGACGTGTCATGTTGCTATGGCCAATATCAAAGAGGTTGTTGCCTGCATTCTCCTCTAGGATTTTGTTGGTTTCCTGTTGCATATTTAGTTCTTTCATCCATTTTGAATTGATTTTTGTGTAGGTATAAGAAAGTGGTCCAGTTTCATTCTTTTGCATGTTGCTGTACAATCTTCCCAGCACAATTTGTTGAAGCGACTATTTTTTTTTCCATTGGATATTATTTCCTGCTTTGTTGATGATTAGTTGACCATATAGTTGTGGGTCCATTTCTGGGTTTTCTGTTCTGTTCCATTGATCTATGTCTGTTTTCGTGCTGGTACCACATTGTCTTGATGACTACAGCTTTGTAATACAGCTTGAAGTCCAGAATTGTGATGCCTCCAGCTTTTTTTTTTTTTTCAAGATTGCTTTGGCAAAGGGGCTCTTTTGTGGTTCTATACAAATTTTAGGATTGTTTTAGCTCTGTGAAAAATGCTGGTGGTATTTTGATAGGGATTTCATTAAATGTGTAGATTGCTTTGAGTAGTATAGACATTTTAACAATGTTTGTTCTTCCAATCCATGAGCACGGAATGTTTTTCCATTCCTTTGTGTCATCTTCAATTTCTTTCACAAGTGTTCTATAGTTTTCAGAGTATAGATCTTTTACCTCTTTGATTAGGTTTATTCCTATCTTATGGTTTTGGGTGCAGTTGTAAATGGGATTGATTCCCTGATTTCTCTTTCTGCTTCTTCATTATTGGTGTATAGAAATGCAACAGATTTCTGTACACTGATTTTGTATCCTACAACTTTGCTGAATTGGTGTATCAGTTCTAGAAATTTTTTGGTAGAATCTTTTGGGTTTTCTCCGTGGAATATCATGTCATTTGTGAAAAGTGAAAGTTTGACTTCTTCCTTGCTGATCTGGATGCTTTTTTTCTTTTTGTTGTCTGAGGCTAGGACTTCCAGTACTATGTTAAATAACCATGGTGAGAGTGGACATCCCTGTCTTGTTTCTGACAGTAGAGGAAAAGCTCTCAGTTTTATCTCAAGATGATATTAGCTGTGGATCTTTCATATATGGCCTTTATGATGTTGAGGAATGTTCCCTCTATCCCTACTTTGTTGAGGGTTTTTATCAAGAATGGATGCTGTATTTTGTCAAATGCTTTTTCTGCATCTATTGACAGGGTCATATGTTCTTATCTTTTCTTTTATTAATATGGTGCATCCTGTTGGTTGACTTGCAAATATCGAACCACCCTTGCAGCCCAGGAATAAATACCCCTTGATCATGGTGAATAATTCTTTTAATGTCTATTAGATTCAATTTATTAGTATCATTTGTTGAGAATTTTTGCATCCATGTTCATTAAGGATAATGGCAGGTAATTATACTTTTTCGTGGAGTTTTTGTCTGGTTTTAGAATCAAGGTAATTCTGGCCTTGTAGAATGAGTTTGGAAGTTTTCCTTCCATTTCTATTTTTTGGAAGAGTTTGAGAAGAATAGGTATTAACCATTCTTTAAATGTCTGGTAGAATTCCCCTGAGAAACCATGTGGCCCTGGACTTTTGTTTTTTGGGAGATTTTTGATTACTGATTCAATTTCTTTGCTGATTATGGGTCTATTCAATTTTTCTATTTCTTCCTGTTTCAGTTTTGGTAGTTTTTATGTTTGTAGGAATTTATCCATTTCTTCCAGGTTGCCCAGTTTGTTGGCATATAATTTTTCATAATATTCTCTTATAAGTGTTTGTATTTCTTTGGTGTTGGGTATGATCTCTCCTCTTTCATTCATGATTTTTTTTACTTGGGTCCTTTCTCTTTTCTTCTTGATAAGTCTGACTAGGGGTTTATCAATTTTATTCATTCTTTCAAAGAACTAGCTCCTAGTTTCATTGGTCCATTCTACTGTTTTTTTCTTTGTTTGTTTGTTTCTATATCATTTATTTCTGCTTTAATCTTTATTATTTCCCTTCTCCTGCTGTCTTTAGGCTTATTTGCTGTTCCTTTTCTAGCTCCTTTAGGTGCAAGGTTAAGTTGTATATTTGAGACTTTTCTTGCTTCTTGAGGTAGACCTGCATTGCTATGTACTTCCATCTTACGAGCATTTTGCTGCATTCCAAAGATTTTGGACTGTCATGTTTTCATTTTCATTTGCATTAATGTATTTTTTTTATTTCCTCTTTAATTTCCCAGTTAACCCATTCATTCTTTAGTAGGATGTTCTTTAACCTCCATGTATTTGTGGTCTTTCCAGAATTTTTTTTTTTTTGTGGTTGACTTCAAGTTTCATAGTGTTATGGTCTGAAAATATGCATGGTATGATCTCAATCTTTTTGTATTTGTCAAGGCCTGATTTGTCACCCAGTATGTGATCTATTCTGGATAATGTTCCATGTGCACTTGAAAAGAATGTGTATTCTGCTGTTTTAGGATTAAATGTTCTGAATATATCTGTTAAGTCCCTCTGGTCCAGTGTGTCATTCAAAGCCATTGTTTCCTTGTTGATTTTCTGCTTAGATGATCCGTCCATTTCTGTAATTGTAGGTGTCAAAGTCCCCTACTATTATTGTATTGTTATGAATGAGTTTCTTTATGTTTGCTATTATTGATTTATATATTTGGGTGCTCCCAAGTTGGGGGCATATATAATTACAATTGTTAGAACTTCTTGTTGGATAGACTGCTTTATTATGGTATAGTGCCTTTCTTCATCTCTTGTTACAGTCTTTGGTTTAAAATCTAGTTTATCTGATATTAGTATGGCTACTTTGCCTTTCTTTTGATGTCCATGAGCATGACAAATGGTTCTCCATCCCCTCACTTTCAATCTGCAGGTGTCTTTAGGTCTAAAATGAGTCTCTTATAGGCAGCATATTGATGAGTCTTGGTTTTTTAATCCATTCTGATATCTTATATCTTTTGATTGGGGCATTTAGTCCATTTACATTCAGAGTGATTACTGATAGATATGAAGTTAGAGCCACTGTATTACCTGTAAAGTCAGTGTTTCTGGAGATTTTCTCTGTCCCTTTCTAGTCTTTGTCACTTCCGGTCTTTCTTTCCCACTCAAAGAGTCCCCCGTTTAATATTTCTTGCAGGGCCGGTTTAATAGTCCCAAACTCCTTTAGTTTTTGTTTGTCTGGGAAACTCCTTATCTCTCCTACGCTGAATGACAGCCTTGCTGGATAAAGTATTCTTGGCTGCATAGTTTTCCCATTCAGCATGTTCAATGTATCATGCTATTCTCTTCTGGCCTCCCAAGTTTCTGTGGAGAGATTTACTGCTAGCCTTATTTGTTTTTGTTTTTGTACTTGTATTTGTAGGTTAGGGATTTCTTTTCCCTTGCTGCTTTCAGGATTCTTTCCTTATCTCTGTATTTTGCAAATTTTACTACAATATGTCTTGGTGTTGGCCTGCTTTTGTTTATTTTGATGGGAGTTCTCTGTGCCTCCTGGATTTGGATGTCTGTTGCCTTCCCCAGATTAGTGAAGTTTTCAGCTATAATTTCCTCAAATAAACCTTTTGCCCTTTTCCCTTCCTTTTTCTTCTTGGACTCCTATGATATGAATATTACCATACTCTATGGAGTTTCTGAGTTCTCTAAGTCTACATTCATGATCCAATATTTTTCTTTCCCTCTTCTTTTCAGCCTCTTTAGATTTCTCTGGAATTTCTATGTATAGAATCATTGGAAGGAATAAAGACAGTTTTAATTCTACAAGATTTTGCTTCATATATTTTGATATGGATATATTATTAGGTGTATACAGATTTAAGATCAGTATGTATATATTTCTGTTGACTTTACCTTTTTATCATTATGAAATATACCTCTTCATCTTCAGGAATATGTCTTGCCTTTGAGTCTACATTGCCTGAATTGGTATTGCTACTCCACCTTTATTTTGGTTAGTATTTGCAAAGTATATTTTATTTTTTAGTTGCAGAATCTTCATTTATTTCTTTTATGGTTTCCAGTTCTCCACTGAAATTTTCCATCTTGTTATTTAATTTCTTAAAAATGTTATCAAAATCTCTTTGATGTCCATGCTTGATAATTACACTATCTGGGTATCTTGGGGGTTTGTCTGTACTGCCTATTTTTCCCTTGATTTTTGGCCAATTCTTTTATTTCTGCATGCTTAATTATTTTCATCGTATGACAGAAAAGGTGTTTGAAAAATTATAGAGATATTTTTGGCCATTGGTTGATGTTATATTCCCCCATAGAGGAGTTACTTCTGCTCCTGGCATGTGGTTAGAATGATTTTAATCCAACCAGGGCTTGAGCCAGGGCTTGAGCTGATTGGAAGTGACAATTTAGTCTTTGTGAGGTCTGGTCTATTCTCAGTTCATCATCACTCCTAGGGTAGTGTTTTTTTGGGAGTCCACACTGAATCCTTGGACATTTACAAGGACCCTTCCTTCTTTGTGGGCACTGAAGTCCATTTGTGTGCGTGTGTGTATGCACATGCTGGGATTTCCTTTATTTTTTTATGCTTATTATTTTTTTGAGTATAACTGACATACAATGTTACATTAGTTTCAGATGTACAACATAGTGATTTGACAAGTTTATACATTATGCTATGTTCACCACAAGTGTAGCTACCATCTGTCCTGTTATGTCACTATTACAATATCATTGACTATATTCCTCATGCTGTGACTTTTATTTCTGTGACTCTTTCATTTCATAATTGGAAGCCTGTATCTCCCATTCCCCTTCATCCATTTTGCCCAACCCCCCATTTTTTGTCTTGTCAACCCCATGAAACTACTAACATCTCTGCTCAGTTCCTCAGCCTCTTAGCCACTGCTTAAGAAAGGGCAAAAGCCTTGAGGGAGAGGGGTCAAAGTGAATGGCAGGAGAGGGAGACAGCTACTAGGCAGTGGGCAGTGCCTATTTAACAGACATGGCAGTATTTCAATTTTTTTAATTAGTAGACTTTCTATTTTAGAGAAGTTTTAGGTCCTTTATTAAAAAATGAACAGCACGTACAGAAACTACCCATATACTCCCTCCCACCACCAGTTCTATTAGTCTTAACAGTGCACACCAGATGAATAACTGCCCTGATTTACTGCCAGTCCCTGTCTCATGGGAGAGGAGCCCAGAGAAGCTTTAAGTTTTAGGGTCCTGATCCACTACCACCCTGATGACTTTTGGTTTCTACCTGCCTGTCTGAGGTGACAAGCTGTCACTAGTAAGCACATAGGTAAGGGGTATTTTGTCACTGAACATCTATGAATAGAATTGATCCCCCACTTTAGAGCCAAAATTCTATCCTATAGACAAGGTGTCAAAGCATGTTGACAGATGCCTGCCTGCAAATCCATTGACATTTTTAAAAATTATTTATTTATTTTTATTTCTTTTTTTTTTTTTTTTAAAGATTTTATTTATTTATTTGACAGAGATAGAGACAGCCAGCGAGAGAGGGAACACAAGCAGGGGGAGTGGGAGAGGAAGAAGCAGGCTCATAGCGGAGGAGCCTAACGTGGGGCTCGATCCCGTAACACCGGGATCACGCCCTGAGCCGAAGGCAGACGCCTTAACCGCTGTGCCACCCAGGCGCCCCTATTTATTTTTATTTCTTCAATTATTTTTTAAATAATATTTGTTATATTAGTCACCATACAGTACATCCCCAGTTCTTGATGCAATGTTCCATGATTCATTACTTGCATATAACACCCAGTGCACCATGCAATATGTGCCCTCCTTAATACCCATCACTGGCCTATCCCAATCCCCCACTCCCCTCCTCTCTGAAGCCCTCAGTTTGTTTCCCAGAGTCCATTGACATTTTACTCCTTTCATCTTCCTTATATAGTATTACTGGCAATAGTTTAAAAAAATAAAAAGGAGAGGCTTGTGAGAATCAGTTAATGCCTTCATTGGAGCCTGAACTAAGCAGGACAGCAAAGCATGAAAAGCCCTCAGATTCCTTTCCCTACCAGCCTCCAAAAAGGGAAAACATTTCTGACTTCATTTCCTAACTATTGATCCTGCTTGGACCTGATGTCTGTGTCAGCTTTAAAAAGAACTTTGTGGGCTAGTATCTAAAATCTATAAAGAGCTTCTCAAACTCAAAACCCAAAAAACAAATAATTCAATTAAGAAATGGGCAGAAGACACGAACAGACATTTTTCCAAGGAAGTCTCCAGATGGCAAACAAACATATGAGAAAATGCTCAACATCACTCAGCATCAGGGAAATACAAATCAAAACCATGATGAGATACCACCTCACACCTGTTAGAATGGCTAAAATTAACCACTCAGGAAACAACAGGTGTTGGCAAGCATGTAGGGAAAGGGAAACCCTCTTTCACTGTTGGTGGGAATGCAAACTGGTGCAGCCACTCTGGAAATCAGTATGGAGGTTCCTCAAAAAGTTAAAAATAGAACTACCCTATATCCAGCAATTGCACTACTAGGTATTTACCCAAAGGATACAAAAATACTATTTCAAAGAGACATATGCACCCCAATGTTTATAGTAGCATTATCAACAATAGCCAAATTATGGAAAGAGCCCAAAAATCCCTCAATTGATGAATGGATAAAGAAAAGGTGGTATATATATATATATATATACACACACAATGGAATATTACTCAGCCATCAAAAAGAATGAAATCTTGCATTTGCAATGATGTGGGTGGAGCTAGAGCATATTACGCTAAGTAAAATAAGTCAGTCAGAGAAAAATGAATATCATAGGATCTCACTCATATGTGGAATTTAAGAAAGAAAACAGATGAATAGATGGGAAGGGGGGAAGAGAGAGATGGAAATAAACCGTAAGAAACTCTTAACTATAGAGAACAAACTGAGGGTTGATGGAGGGAGGAGAGTCGGGGGGGTGGGATAGATGAGTGAAGGGTATTAAGGAGGACACTCTTTGTGATGAGTACTGGGTGTTGTATGTAAGTGATGAATCACTGAATTCTACTCCAGAAATCAATATTACACTGTATGTTAACTAAATAAAATTTAAATAAGAAATAAAATTAAATTAAAATAAAAAATAAAAAGAACTTTTAATAATGAAATATTGTCTCAAATTTCCTTAGGGTTAAAATTCTACAAAGTCCTTTAATTCTCCCATAGAACTTTACAGAGGCCTTTAACTATCAATAGTAGTTGTGACATGGACAGAAGATAATAGCAGAAATCTTTCCTGGACCAGTTCCCACTCTCACCTGGACTACTATATACCTAATATATTTCATAAAGTCTACATAAACCTGGCATTGGACAAGGGTAATTTCAAAGAGGTTTCAACCAGGTGATTTGGGACTTTTGCCTGTCTAATGTCCTTCTGTGTGCCTTCAAGCATTTTTTTTCATCTACCACCTTCTTCATTAAGCATTAAAATTGAGAGGAACTCTGGAATTCTTCAGACACCTTCCTAAATGGATAAAAGCTTTCCAGGAAAATGAAGGCTATTTTTTCCTTATCTTCAAGACCCATATGCATCTGGTATATCTACTCCAAAACAGTAACACAGTGACCTGCTCACTTCTTATCAAATAATCCAGTACATCTTGTACACAGAGTGCTGTGTAATCATCACTATTAATCACATAATTAAGAGTATGGTATTCCACACACATCCACATGTTTCTTCTTTCTCACAACCACAATTGAGAAAGCACATGGTATGTGGGTTTTGTTAATGATCCAGTTAAATATCAGTTCTTTAATATGATTCCTCAGATCATTAATTGTCAATAGATCTTCCCTTGAATGCTCAAGTTATTTAGTTTAATGGTGTGCAGGCTGACTTGAACACACACCATACACGTTCTTGTGGAGAAAATCGTCTTGCTACTGCCCCAAGCACTTTGTTTTAGTTTCTCCTTCACATCTCAGAAACTGAAAGGTCATCAAAGTTAAATCTGTCTGAACTCAGATCATGGAATTTTCTAGAACAATGCCTGGGATGAAAGCAATTTGGGAGTTATTTTGTTTCCTGCTTGTCTCCATGATCTGGTATGAAGACTACTGTGATTAATGGTTAACATAATGAAATATCTCATCTGCCACAATCTTTAAAGGTGTTAGTGTTTGCTCTAACCAAGACGTTTTCTCTCCTACTATTTACATGGAATATGAACATATATAATAGTTGGCTCTATAATCTGTTCAGTGAATTTCAACCTCACCTAAGATTAGTAATCATGCTTGGTTCACTCAATAAATATTTGAGTATCAGACTCCACAATGCATATAGTAAATAAGATAAGTATGATCCCTGTCATCAACAAGGGGGACAAATAAATAGGCAAAGACAATACAGCATGATAAGTGCCACATTAGAGGAAGCACGGAGCATATAAAAAGGGGACCTGGCACAGAGCTGGCAAATCAGAGCAGGAGTCACAAAGGGGAGTGACATCTGGCTGGCTAGGCCTTTAACTATCAGTAACAAACATCCCCCATACCCCAGTGGCTTAACCCAACAAAATTTTATTTCTTGCTTTTGCAAGAAGCATTTCCTAGGTCAAAACTAGTCACACGGTTGCACACTAAGCTGCAAGGAGGTTGGGAAAGGTAGTTACCATGTGCCCAGAAAGGAGAAACGTGAAACAGAATTTTTGAATGCATTGTACTGTCTCTGCCACAATTGATCCTTGTGGTCACCATATATTCATGCATTCTTCCTTCCACCCACAGAATACACTCTCCAAGGGAGTTAATTCAGTATCACTTAGAGCATCAAACTCAAGAGTCCAGGATCTCTGGATAAATCAGGTATGAATGGGGACTCCATTGGTCTAGAGACATATGAACTAAAAACAGACAAAAATCTATGTATCCACCCTACACCAAATATGCAATCATAAAAAGGACAGGAGAAACCACAGTCACAACTTTCTCATTTGGAAAGGAGTAGAATAAGAAACATACAGCCATCACTAGTCCATGGCAACTCTGAAATCCTGCTTGGCAGACCTTATGGAGTTCCCTCAACCTAGGGCAGTGGTTCCAACCAGGAGCAATTTTGCAGCAGAGGACACTGGGTAATGTTTGGAGACATATTTGGTTGTCACAACATGGGAAGAGACACTACTGGAATTTAGTGGGTAGAAGTCAGGGATACTTTAACATCCTAAAATGCATAGGACAGCCACCCACGACAAAAACCTACCTGGCCCAAAGGTCAATAGTGCCACTGCTGAGAAACCCTGACCTGGGGGTAAGGAGGATTCCTTGGTGAGGCCCTGATCCTACTCCTGGTTTCCCTGTGCCCTGTGGCTCCTAGCCCCTGCCTTCTTAGAGCTTCCTCTGTTTTCCATCTTCCTTTGTGGCTACATCTGAATTGAGCATTGAGGAGTACACCCTCCCTGAGTACTGCACAGTTGTCACTCCTGTGAGATAGGCACTCAAGGGTCCTTTTAAGTCTTGAACAATCACAATTTATTTTTTTTCCTCAATTGTTGGTTTCCTGGACAGTACGGTTCTTTCAAAAACATATCTATTTGATTCTAATCAGTTCCTTGTGTCTGTACCTGTACCCACAGTTCTTTACAAGACATATCTGCTTTTTTTCTTTGCTTTATTATTCCCCAAACTCTCTTAATGGAGACTCTTTCGAACTTCTGTGGAAAGGTTTCACAGTTAATCTGATCTCTGACAAGACTGAATTGTGATGGGCCTTTGCTACTCAAAGACTTTCTTAACATCATCTATTCCTGTTTGGGGTGTAAAAGAAATTGGATTTCCCAGTTCTTCCAAGCCATGAATTTTTGAGCTATCTATTCCCTTTCATTTCTGCTTAATTCCTTCCTGATTTCACCTCCTCTTGTAATTCCTTGCCAAACACAGCCAAATAATTTATAACACACATTACTAAGCTTCTTTCTTTCAATGTTTCCCAGGAGATCCAAAATTCCATTAGTCACAGAAAAAAAATTTTACTAAGTATTTTTCCTTTTTATAACATGAATTAACATTTCCTAGCCTTAGATGTTGATTTTCATATCTTTGCCACCCATCTACTAAGCCAATGTGACATATATTAGGTTTTTTCTGTGGTAGTACCCAACTCCTAGTACCATTTTCTGTCTTAGCCAGAAACAGACCATGCTATGGCCAACAAACATTCTCAAAACCTAGTGGGTTAACAAAATGCCTCCTGTTTTTTTTTTTTTTTTTCCCTTACAAAGCCTGCTGTGAGCTTGGGTAACTCTCTTCCTTATGGCCACTCAGAGATCCCAATTCTTCAATCTTATGGCTCTGCCTTCTCAAATTGGGGCTCTGGGTTTGCCAGGAGAGGAGAAGCCAAGAGACACGAGATCCAGGCAGAAGCTTTCAAATGCCTCGCACTGGACATGACACATTTCACTTCTGATCACATTTCATTGGTAAAAGCTGGTAATATGGCTCCACCTGTTAATCACTAGGGCTGAGAAGTATACTTCCCTGTATGCCCCAGAAGAGGGAATATGAAACTGGACTTGATGAGTACAGAGTATTTCTCTGCTTAGCTAAGAACTTAAAGAATTGGAAGGAGTCAAGTCAGATGAATGGGACGGGACACATGGAGTATTCCAGGCAGAGGAGATTACTTGTGTGAAAGCCCAGAGACTAGAAAGAAAGTGAATCATTTGGGGAATTGACAGAAGTGTTCTGTGGTTGAACCATTGTGAGGGCAATATGGAATGAAGGAGGTAGAAGAGAGTAAAGGAAAACTAGGTAGGGGCTGCCATCATGCAAAGCCTTGTAAACCATATTAAGGAGGAAGGACTTTATCCCATGTAAAAGTGATTGTAAGCAAGGGAGTGATAATTTCAGAGGTACTTATTAGAAAATCATTCTGGATTCATAGAGTCCAGAATGGATTGGATTGGGTAAGATCTGAGACAGGGTCCAGTTAAGACATTCTTGCAGCAGTCCAGGCAAGAGATTGCCTGAAGTTGAGTAGTTTCAGAGAGGATGTGTCATGCAGATAAGTTTAAGAGAGTCATAGGAGATGGAGTCAACAGGGATTGTTGGCTAGTTAGCTATAAACAGGTGGAGGAGTCAAGGATAAAATCCAAGTTTCTGATTGGGCTGTGGCATCATTCGCTAATGGGAAACACAGGCAGAAGGCCCAGCACTCAGACACAGATACCCTAGCCTGTCATGTTTCATAGTGGAAACCTGGTCTGATGTTGACTGCTGAAAGTCTTGAAAATTACATTAGCCACCTGAGCATCAGGAGGAGGCAAGGCCTTCTTTTAACCTAGCTTTTGTTTCTTTTGTGTTTTGTTTTTACTTGCAGGGTACGGGCTGGAGGGGGAAAAAAACCCCAATCAGGCTGCTTTTCAATATCAACTCTCTCCTAACAAGAAGCTGAAGGCTCACTAATAACCCTGGGTTAGAAGAGCCACTTTGGAAGACAGTTTAGTATTACCTGCAGAAGTTAAATATATACTGTGATGGTTAATTTTATGTGCCAATTTGGCTGGGCCATGGAGCCCAGATATGTGGTCAAACATTATTCTGGAGGTTTCTGTGAGGCTGTTTTTGGATGAGTTTTCCATTTAAATCAGTGAACTTTCAGTAAAGTAGACTGACCTCCATAATGTGGGTAGGCCTCATCTAGTCAGTGGAAGGCCTAAGTAGAATAAAAGACTGATGTCCCCCAAGCAAGAGGAAATTCTGCAGCTAATGGCTTTTGGACTTGAATGAAACATCAGCTATTTCCTTGGTCTCCAGTCTGGGGGCACGTAGATTTTGTAGATTTGATCACATGAGCCAGTCCTTTAAAAGCTTTCAACAGATAGATAGATAGATGATAGATAGTATATCTAAATATATTAATATTAATTTATATATGTGTATAAACATATATAAATAAATATTGGTTCTGTTTCTCTGGAAACTAACTATGTAACCTAGTGATTCTACCCCTTGGTATATACCACAGAGAAAGTCAAGCAGATGAGTACCATTCTTGTACACATATAAGAATGTTAATAGTAACATTATTTACAGTTGTCCCAAACTATAAGTGCATAAATGTACAATAGTAGAATATATAGACAGATTATGCTGTGGGCATACAATGGAATGATATACAGTGAACAAATGGAATGAATGGAATGAATGAAGTCACACACAAAAACATGAATGAATCTTAGGAACATAATACCGAATGCAAAGGAAGCAAATACAGAAAACTAGACATAATAAACTCCATCTATATAAATTTCAAAAACAAAGAAGAGTGAATTATAATTTTAAGGATGTATACTTAAGTGGTAACACTATAAAGTAAATAAAAAGTAAGCAATTGCCAAAGAATTTGCTACAGAGTAGTTATTTTTAGGGGATATGAAAAGAAACATATAGGAGACTTCTACGTGCTGGCAATGTTATATTTCTTGTCCTGGGTGACTGTTACGTGAATCTTCACTTAAAATTAGTTAATTACCATTGATTTATGTTTAAGATACTCTATGTATTTTTTTTCACAATGTAAAAAAGTTTTTTAAAGAAACGTACTTATGTTACATTTCTGAAATGCTCCCCAATTTTTTTTCAATCAGAGGGTATTTATCCTGACCATTAGAGCAGATTAATTGTGCCCATCCTCCTCCCTGCTCCAGTAGTAGAATAGTGTGTGTGTGTGTGTGTGTGTGTGTGTGTGTGTGTGTGTATTTGTGTGTGTGAAGGGGGTTGGGTGGTGGGGAGGTAGGTGGCTGCTAATAGGGATGGGGCCTGGCCACGCCTACTGGCCTGGCAATAGGCCAATCCTATTGCCTAATAGGATTAACAATCCCAATATGACCTCAAATTGCTGGGCCATATTCACTTTAATTTCTACCGCTAGAGCCTGAAGCAGAGCTTCTATGCCTTTAGGCTTTTCTTTCAGTTCATTTGCTCTTTCTAATTAACAGTGACAGTGAGGATCTAAAAAGGCCTCGAGACTTTAATACAATCTGAGTGTCCACAATAGCAAGTCATTGTTTAGTCTCTGTCGTCACAGGTTCCAAATAGACCGGCTTTGGCCAGTCTGTAATTACTGGCCATTCTTCACTGTTTTTTGTGATTAGCTTTAGTATAGCTCCAACTGGTAGGTGGTTTTGCCTGCATTTTGGTACAATTTTAATGTCCATGAGTTGTTTTAATAGTCACAATAAAGGAGGCTCCAGTAATCTTGAGGTTATGTATGACCTCTAGTGTAGAAAACATTGACTTTCTATAATTTTTCTTCTCTCCCTGCCTCAGGGACCTGCCACTAGGCCACCATTTCAGTAGCATATTATAGACGCAATTTTAAAATCTCCTTCTGCATGAATGAGGCAACGCAGAGTCCCCAAGCATGTATAGTTGGTATACCATTTGCTTCTTCCCTGAACATTTACTGCTTCTCCTTTTTGCCTGTCACAGAGGCTCATCCCAAGGGATTCTGCCCAGAGAAATGGAGCTGGACAGGGGATCTGGATCCATCCAAATTTAATTGCTATCATGAGCTTTCACAGAAAGACTCCACTAAAGTATATATAAAATATATATACACACATAGATATATGTAACAAATTTGGTTTCAGTTGATGCTTCTAGGACCTCTCTTCATTTGACATTTCTCCCACCGAAAGCAATTCATGCAAATTCGTGAATTTTCCACTCTGTGTTGGTTATATATAGCCAAACAGTGTTTGGTCTAAAGCCATAAACAGTGTTTATCCCCAGGAAATTAACTAATTCAAAAAACTCTTCTCTTTGTCAGGTAGGACTAGCCTAACCCTTGGGAACTGGCTCGTATTTTGAGGTGTAACACTGCCAGTGGTTGGGTAGTCACGATGCAGATGCCCTCCTGACTCTGTTTTCTGGGTAATGATTATTTTATTATACTGATGGACATTATTTCGGAGTTCAACAATAACCTTGGACTAGATCTTCCAAAATACAACATCTATTTACAGCAGCTATACTTAAATGCGGGGTTTTATGAACTATAATAAACCTAATTACAATGGTGCTTGGCCCCATCCATTATTAAAAAAAACTACTGGCTGCTGCAAACCCTCCTCCAACTATTTCCAGAAATTTCCAGAGACTGTTTTGTGGGAGCTTATTAACAAATCCTGTCAGAGTCCCATTCAAGATGGCGACCACGGAGGAAGACTGAACTCACCTCCTCCACAGAATACACCAAATAACACCTCTTACTAGGCCAGTTCCTCCTCAAAAGAACTGATGGCTGACTGAACAGCTACTGAGCAACCAAAGACCGAAGGGCAAGAGAACAGCAAGAGCGATGGAGCCCTGGTAAGAAAGGGAACGCCCACCCTCGACGCTGGGAGCGGAAGCGGCGGCGGGGAAGGCAGAGCGCGGAGCAGCCCTTCCGGGGTCGGTCTGGTCTTGCGCTAGAGAAAAGCCGCGGTTTGTAAGAGCAGCGGGTATACGGAAGAGACAAGGCTAGAACTCCCGGCGGAGCTGCAGGGAAGCTCTCCAGGTAGGAGGGGCGGGAGAACGACGAGGTTTGTGCTCCCAATCCTACCTTAAAGTCTAGAGCAGAGCGGGGCGGACACCATGGCGGGCAGGTCCAGTCGTCACGGGGAGCTTGTCAGTTCAGCAGGCCCAGGGTCCGCGGGCCCACACCAGCCCTGGGCGCATGGGGCACAGGAAAAAAGCCGCGGTTTAAAAGGCCTGAGGAACTGTGGGAACGTTCCCCACCCCCTCGAAAGTCCAGCCCCGAGTAGGTCTGGCTGCCCAGCGGCGGGTTCCAACGCCATAAGCAGGGTGTCCTGGTATTGTAACTGGCAGGTCAGCTCGTCACAGAAAGCTCTTCACCTCAGCAGGCCCAGGGTCTGCGGGCCCACACCAGCCCTGGCGTCGCTGGGACACGGAAAAAAAAACTGCGGTTTAAAAGAGCCGAGGCTTGTGGGAACACTGCCTGCTACCCCCTTAGAAGCCCAGACCAGAGCAGGGTCTGGACGCCATAAGGGGCCAGTTCAGATGCCATAACTAGTGGGTCCTGATGCCATAACTGGCGGGTCTGGTGGTTACAGGGACCTTGTGACGTCAGCAAGCCCAGGGTCCTGAATCCCACACCAGCCCCGTTTGTGCTGGGATACAGAAAACACACACACACACACACACACACACACCCCGCAGTTTAAAAGGGCCAAGGAACTGTGGGACCTTTCTCTCCCCTTCCACCTTAAAAGCCTGAACATAATTTTAAAAAAATTAATTGACATCTGTCATACAGTTTAACTCAAATGTGGAACATAAGCAATAGCACGGTGGACCATAGGGGAAGGGAGACAAAACTGAAGGGGGAGAAATCAGAGAGGGAGAGGAACCATGAGAGACTATGGCCCAGGGGTAAACAAACTGAGGGTTTCAGAGGGGAAGGGGTGGGAGGATGGGGTAACAGGGTGTTGGGTATTAAGGAGGGCATGTGTTGTGATGAACACTGGGTGTTATACACAACTACTGAATCACTGAACACTATATCAAAAACTAATGTACTTCCTGTACAGTGGCTAACTGAACATAATAAAAATTAATTGAATTTAAATAAAAAATAAGTAAAAAATAAATAAAAAATAAAGTTTGTGTAAGATAAGCAAAAAAAAAAAAAAAAAAAAAAAAGCCTAGACCAGAGCGGGGTGTGGCTCATGGTGAGCTTGTGATCTCAATGAGCTCAGGGTCCACAGGCCCACACCCAAGGCCCGGTGGTACTGAGACATGGACAACAAGCCATGGTTTTGTGGGAGTGTTTGTTTTTGGTTTTTTTGTTTTGTTTTGTTTTTAACTGTTGAAAATTTTGTGTTCTTTAGTTTTTTAGGTTTTTTTTTTTCCTTTTCTTTCTTTTCTCCTTTTTTCCCCTTTTATCATTTTTTTTCTTTATTCTTTCTGTAAAATGCCATAGTTTAAAAGAGTAACTAGCATATACACCCACAGCTCCAGCCAATCAGCAAAAGTCACCAAGCACACACAGGCTGCATAGGGAAAACCATACACAAAACCTTGCCTTCAACTTCAGGAGTAGTAGCCATTTCACGTAATCCATAGAAACAAACACAGAGAAACAAGCAAAATGGGTAGACAGAGGATGATTCTCCAAAAAAAAGAACAAGAAAAAAACCCCAAAAAGAACTAAATGAAGCAGAAATAAGCAATATGCCTGATAAGTAATTTAAAGATTGTAAAGCTGTTCACAGGGCTGGAGAAAAGAATGGAAGAACTCAGTGAGACCTTCAATAAAGAGATAGAAAATACTAAAAAGAACCAATCAAAGTTGAAGAATACAATAACTGAAAGAAAAATAACACGCTAGAGGGAATCAACACTAGATTAGAGGATGCAGAAGAATGTATCAGCAATCTGGAAGACAGGGTACTGGAAAGCACCCAAGCTGAACAGCAAAGAGAGAAAATAATTTTTTAAAATGAGGGTGGGGCACTTGGGTGGCTCAGTCAGTCAAGCATCCAACTCTTGATTTTGGCTCAGGTCATCTCAGGGTTGTGAGGTTGAGCCCCACATTGGGTTCTGCACCAAGCATGGAGCCTGCATAAGATTCTTTCTCTCTCCCTCTACCCCTCCCCCTCCCTCTCTAAAAATAAATAAATAAATAAATAAATAAATAAATAAATAAATAAATAAATAAAATAAAGATGAGGATAGGTTAGGAGATCTCTTGGACAACCTCAAGCAAACATTTACATTATAGGGGCTCTCAGAAG